>NC_069500.1:274836840-275059340 GCF_027579735.1 Bombina bombina | reverse complement strand
GGATAAACAGCGCTTATAGATATTCTTAAAAACTGTATATATTAGAGTCTCAACAGTGTTGGTTGGAAAAGAAAATAGGAAAAAAATATATGGTTATACGTATGTATATTAAAGTCTTGGATAAGGTATAGAGATCCTGGTGTAGTGAAGGAGTATTAGATACCCTTACCAAAAGTTACCTCAATCCTATGAGGTAAGTTTGCCGCATTGGAGGATGTATCTGATGGTTTGATGAATCCTAGGTACTCTGATCTGTATAGTTTCGCTGCCTCTTGGAGTAGAATGGGATGTGGGTCCCCTTTGTGCTGGTTTCTATAGGAAACTTCCTGAGTTTGTTGCCTCTTGGAGCTTGGTTTTTTTACACTGCCAGCCACTTGCAATCAAACACAGATCAGGTTGTGTAGCAGAGAGGGGCTGTGTGAACAGCATGTAAGGATTGCTGTAATGAAATTGACCTGCTTCTTCATGTTTGAGTGACAACTTAAACTCCTGAATTCACAGTATATATCTGGACAAGAAAGTTCATACCAAGACAAGAGAAAAAAACCAAGCTCCAAGGATTGAGGTAACTTTTGGTAAGGGTATCTAATACTCCTTCACTACACCAGGATCTCTATACCTTATCCAAGACTTTAATATACATACGTATAACCATATATTTTTTTCCTATTTTCTTTTCCAACCAACACTGTTGAGACTCTAATATATACAGTTTTTAAGAATATCTATAAGCGCTGTTTATCCTTTGATACATATTCTCCTATATTGTATAGACTTAGTCTATTACACAATATCTGTACCTCAATAGCTGCTCTATGAGATTTTCAGACCACTGACTAGCGCATCTATTAGAGTAACGCTTGTTTCTACTCACTGACACTGAGTGGTAACATTCTACTTATATTTCATATATATATATATATATATATATATATATATATATATATATATATATATATATATATACTGTATATATATATATATATATATATATATTATTATTATTATTATTTAATTTTTTTTCACAGCATGACATCAAAATTAGATTCCAGAGCAGTCACAGTAATGGCATGGAACAAAGATACAGAGAACATTAGATTCATGGCTAAGGTTGGTGTTTTTAGAACAAAACATGCAAATCTGATTTCATTGAACCAATACAAATGGTTTTGGAGGCAGGCTCTCATTGAAATATGATAGGTTTATTTATTTTATATCAAGCTTTAGAAACAGATCTCCTCAAGCTGAGAATGTAGGAGAAAACGTAGAAAAAACATAGAGAAAAGTGTAATGACAGGATTATAACGTGAAATTCTGTAAGGGTACCTCTCCCCAAGGGGAGACCTCCATATCCTTGATGTATTGTTTAAATCTTAAAAAGTTAATCCTCCATAGATTACCTAGTAGTTACCAGGATAGACTGATTCACTAATTACTCAACCATATTATGCTCCGTAAAATGTCCTAGAATAATGTATAAAGGCTTAGAAGGAGATACCATAAGCAACAGGATCTGAATGTATGACATGATATTTGGTCTTTGGCTACATATTAAGAATTTGAGATGCAAAGGAGATTCAAGATCTCAAAGCCATTTCAGTGTGTGCTCCTAGCCGTTATTGGATGCTCTGAGGATCTCCTAAACAATAGAGTTTGATAGGGTGATATTGGAAATATCTTTCCTCTGAGCATCTAAACACTGATGAGATTGTAGCAGAAATCATATTTTTTCTTTTGGTCCATATCAGCATAACGGTCCAGCATTCTTACTCTACAACTCACAGGTTCCAAGTACTTTTTATATGTAATTTTTATTATGGGAGTTGCATATGTGGATGCCTAAGCTTCTTAAAATGCTTTTTTAAAACTAAAAATATAAAAATGGGTATCAAGTCTAGAATACCTAGCTTTAATAGTTAACTAACCAAATTGAGATATGGGATTATTTTATTCCTTTAGCAAGGAAAGGAACAGAGACAGACTGAAAGTGATTGGCTAAAGAGTAATTGGTCAGAAGTTATAGGCAAAAGCAAGAAGCTACTGTATATGTACAAAAGGACCAATGGCAGAGTAATGTCTTGTGATTGCTATGTCAATAATGATCATCTGTTAATGATGTTCTGTTAATCATACCACTAATTTATAAGATATTATTTTGTTAGAGTGGAACATTGACACTATTCCCATAATGTAATTTTAAAATTTTGCATAATCCATTTGACATGCAATATAATTTTTTAATTCGATAAATTTGAAGCAAACAGCTCATCAAAAATGGACAAAGATACCCACAGAGGTTTGGCAGATTAGGGGTTTAATAGTTTTATTAGGATTATTGCGTTGTGGGGGTTTGGCGGTTTAGGGGTTAATAGTTTTATTAGGATTATTGTGTTTTGTGGGTTTGGCGGATTAGGGGTTAATAGATTTATAAGGTTTGTTGCGATGTGGGTTAATGGCGGATTAGGGTTTAAAAGTTTTAATAGGTACTTTGCGATGTGGGTTAATGGCGGATTAGGGGTTAATACATTTATTAGGTAGTATGCGATGTTGGGTTTGGCGGATTTAGGGGTTAATACTTTTACTTGGTAGATTGCGATGTGGGTGAATGGCGGATTAGGGGTTAATAGTTTAATTAGGCATATTGCATTGTGGGGGGTTGTCGGCTTAGGGGTTAATACATTTATTATTAGTTGTGATCTGGGGGGGATTGCAGATAGGGGTTTTACGTGTCAGGTTTATTATTGGGAGGCGTGTTAGACTTTTACGGGAGATTTGATATATTTTTTTATATTTTCTTAGGCGCCGGCAGTTTCTAAAGTGCCGTAAGGAACTGGTAAGTCATAGGACGTCGCTAGTTTATCTGACCTACAGCACTTTATGAACTGCCGGCACCGTATATGTGATACCCCGATGTGCGAGGTGAAATTACGAGTGGCGCGGGTTTCAGCAGTTACGCTGAAGCCTGCGCTGTATATGTAATCTTGCCCATGAATTTTAGTTAAAGGGGCAGTCTACTCTAGAATGTTTATTGTTTAAAAGATAGATTCCTTTTTTACCCATTCCCTAATTTTGCATAGCCAACACAGTTATATTAATATACTTTTTACCTCTGTAATTACATTTATCTAAGCCTCTGCAGACTGCACCCTTATTTGATAGACTTACATTTTAGCCAATCAGTGTTGACTCATAAATAACTCCATTGGAGGGAGCACACTATTATCTATATGGCACATTTGAACTAGCACTGTCTAGCTGCGAAAAACTGTCAAAATGAACTGAGATAAGAGGCCTCCTTTAAGGGCTTAAAAATTAGCATATGAGCCTACCTAGGTTTAGCTTTCAACAAAGAATACCAAGAGAACAAAGCAAATTTTATGATAAAAGTAAATTTAAAAGTTATTTAAAACTGCCTGCCCTATTGGAATAATGAAAATTCAATTTTGATTACACTGTCCCCTTAAACTTTTATTCAGCTTCAACACATAGCTCCTTCACTAAAGATTCCTTAATAAAAACTAAACATGGCTTCCATGATGTTACAGAGGCCTAGACATACCCAGAGAGTGTGGTCAGCTTATCTAAAAGCATGCGTGTAATGATACAATAAATGTTGCAGTGATCTCAACACCAACCTAAACCTGAGTTACATATGAGCAAACTCTTGAACATCTAGTTAACTTGCAATGAGTAAACATATGAAAACCTATAAGAAACAACATGGCAAAAGTAAAACATAGCAACTAATTGTTTCAGTATCACTGTCATGTGTTTGTCAGTGTTGAGCTTTACTGTAAAATGTGAGGAATATGTTTACATTTTTATTCAATTCAACATTAAAAAAAGTGCAAAAAGCTAGTTAGGTTTTAACCACCAACATGATCATCCAGGCTCTTTTATGCTATAGAGGAAATGTCCCACCAAAAAAACTAATTGTGTGAACACATATAAAGATATTGTATTATTCTATATATGTGTAAATAAAATAATAACATTAAACTATATCTTTTTTAGAGTGCTATTTGGGAACCCCAGCTTAGTGCACCTTTATCTTTGACAGTAGATATTTTATTCTTACTGTAGAGAGGACAGTTTGGGCAGGTTATTTTGTAGCGACAACTAGTAATGATCCTCCAGCCAGCAGAGGTTAAACACAAAAATCTCAATCATTGGCCAAGGTTTACAACTCTGTCGCTATCAATAGCAGCTTGGTTGTGATTAAATGTTAACCCACACAACACTGCAGAGCTCACGCATTGCAGCAGCTGCCAAGTAATAGCTGCAGATATCATTTTCTCTAGTAGTTGGTATCCTATTCTTGTTGAAGTTATCCCGATAGTGGCTATTTTCTTATAGCAACAACAGTGAGCTGATCTAAAACTTTACACCATTTTGTAGGAATTCCAAATCTCCATGTTAATGATAAAAAGATCATTACATTCCCACCACAATCCCCTCACTAAACCCACTAAAATTGACCCCTTACATACACTCCCTTCTCAAATCCCTCTAAGACATGCCTTACAACTTCCTCTTAAAGGGACATGAAACCCATTCTCTTTCATTATTCAGATAAAGCATGCAATTTGAAATATCTTTCTAATTTACTTGTCCAAAAGCAGGGACGTAAGCTCAGGAGTGTGCATGTGTCTGGATCATCATATGGCAGCAGTTTTGCAAGCATGTTATCCTTTTCCATTTGCAAGAGCACTAGAGAGCAGCACTATTTCCTTCCATGTACTGCTCCCCACACCTATCTAGGTATGTATCTCTTCAACAAAGAATACCATGAGAACAAAACAAATTTTATAATAGAAGTAAATTGGAAACTTTTTTTAAATAAATTGTACGCTCTATCTTAATAATAAAAGAAAATGTTTGGGTTTCATGTCCCTTTAATCAGTCTGGGGACTTCTTGTTATCTCCACAGAATTTTGTATTTTTTTGCAATATTAACAAATCCGAATTAAATTAAATTGGGCTTTCAGGGTTGCTGCTAATGACAAACAAAATCATTGCTGGTAATAATAGTATAATAGGTCATTTAGGTGCAGATATTATAATAGAGAAGAAATCGATAATATCTGATTGCACAGTAGCTTAGGGGTTGATTCCAATCTTTCCAATATCACCTCCTGATAACTTGGTTTTGCTTTCAGTGGATATGGGAAGCGAGTTGTTTGGGTCACGGTGATGATCAAATTCAAAATGAATTTGGCTGCTAAAAGGCCACAGCTACAGACGTGTTTTTAATAGAAAATGAACTGAAAATGCTTTTTCCCTTGATGCATATTGGGATCAAAACTGGAGAAGCAATCAAAACTGACATCTACAATGGCCCCTTCACCCCTCTTAAGGCTACATTACTGTTCTTTTACATGAATCCCTTTGTAAAGTGAATAAGGGAAATCATCATTTAACCCTTTTGCTACCAGGAATTTTAGAGAAAAACCTAAACAAATAACGGAGAATTTTTAACATTTTTGCTAGACTCCATTTATTTACCTATGGAAACTTTATATTTTTGACATTAAAGGGTCATAAAAACCACAAAATTTATTTCATGATTCAGATAGAGCATACAGTACATATTTTAACGATTTTATAATATACTTCTATTATCATTTTTTCTTAATACTCTTTGTATCCTTTATTGAAGTAGCAGCAATTCGCTACTGGGAGCTTGCTAAACACATTGGTAAGCCAATTACAACAGGCTTATATGTGCAGCCACCAATCAGCAGCTAACTTCCAGCTCCTGAGCCTACCTAGGAATGCTTTTTAACAAATGATACCAAAATAACGAAGCACATTTGGTAATAGAAGTAAATGGGAAAGCTGTTTAAAATTGTTTGTTCTAACTAAACCATGAAAGAAAGCATTTGGATTTCCAAAGGTCTTTATCTGCAGCTATGTATATCCTGTTCTAAAATGATGTAATGGAGTAACTCTCTTTTGGTATAGCAGTACTGCCCAAATTGGAGGATTGCATGGATGTGCTTTTTTGGTAATGGGAAATGCATAGATGGAGAGTTATATTGCAGGGGGTTGTAGTAAGGAGATAATATAGGTGGGGTTTATATTTAAGAGGGTACGACTGAGAGTACTTAGGTTAAGAAGGTTTTATGGCACTAGTGCAATTTTGATTGGGGTACCCAGGTGCTAGATAGGTTAATGCAATTGGAGCATCAAGTTGGGGGTTCTTTGGTGTAAGGGAAATTATTGGTGGAGGGATGTTTTGTCTGGAGGCCAGGTGTACCATACACTTTAGTGCAGTGGTGTTGAGCCACTTGGGGTCAGCATCAGCCATTCATTTTAATAGAGATGAGTAAGGCAATGGTTACATATCGCAATTTGTGGTTAGGGTGAAAGTTATTAATAGATCTATCAGTAATATATATACTGGTCTCAGAAGCCTATTTGTAGTTGATAATAGGGCTGGCCATAAGGAGCCATTCACTATTATTTATTTGGATGTTAATGGAGCATTCTGTGGAGCCATAATTGCAGTGGCGTGATGGAGAATGGAGAGCAGGGACTTTGTCAGGCAGGGGTTAGCTTCACGTTTTGTTATCAGTATGTGGGGGGGAGTAATTCAGAAGAGACTGGGAAAATATAAAAGTATCAGGATAGCTCCCAACATATCCCAGAGGCTTTTCAGGGCATAGGGGGTTGGATCACTGTTGGTCTGGGTGTGTGTTGTGGGCGTGATTGGACAAAGTTGGGTGTCATTCACAACAAAATTCTTAAACATTGGCATAGATTATACAAGATGAGCGTAAAACTGTTAAAGCTATGGTGCACTAACATCTCTAAAGCACAATCCATAGCATGGTTTTTTTAACACTAAACAAGTACAAACTATCTCTACTCTTTGTTTGTTTTTAACATTTCTGTTTCTGTGGTTTTATTGACTTGTTTGTGTCACAGTGAACCACTGCAGGTATATTTTCTGCTAGAATCTTTAGCTTGAGTTTGTGTAAAAAAACATGGTAAAAAGTAGCCTGGATTTCATTAAATTTAACAGGCAAAGATGCTTCTGTGGACTGCATCCATACTCTAGTATTTGTGGTGATCTATGTCCATTATAATTGCCAAGGCCGGTTTGGCCTACCAGGATCCCAGGAGATTTCCCACAGCAGCTTGGGCTGGAAAGCTGCAATTTAAAGGGGTGATTAATGGATGTAATTGGGCTTTAGAGTGCATATAACAGCAATCGGGAACTTTTTTTAAAGAAACAAACTAAAATATAATTCTGAAACAAAATATTGGCTGAAGGAGTATCCCAGTAATCCCCTTTGAGAAAAATGATGTGTGGGCATTATACTAAGTGAACGGAAAATAGGACTGGTCTCCAAATTTTCCAGGGCTACTTTTTATTCCCAGTCCAGCCCTGACAATTGCCATCCCATGCATGAGGGCAAAAAGTGTCACATCCCAGTGCCCTTGCATATTGTGCTGTTTATTCAAGCAGAAAAGGATCTGAACATTTTCAGAACATGAATGCTTGAAACTTAAGGGTTTTTTCCTCCCTAATTAAATCTCAACTGCCCATGAAACATTAATCAGGCTATTGACTCCCAGCCTGCAGATAATAAGGGTCATTAAGCCTTTTCTCTCATCTTATTCTTATTGCTAGAATGAGCTGAAATATCCTCTCTTGTTTTTCTAGATTTAATAATGTTTAGATTATTTATCTTTATATTTAGTAATAGCAAATGGGTTGCAACGCATAGAGAAAATTCTGCAAATGTTTAGTAAGAAATACCCTCTCTTAAAATATAAAATGCATTTCAAATTCTTTGTCATATATTAGCATTTATCATTACATTTGTGTCTCCTGTATTATTGTACCCTGTGTTCAATCCTACTGAATATTCCAGTGTTTAAATATAGTAATAATAATAATAGTAGTAATAATAATAGTAATATTATTATTATTATTAATAATAATAATAATAATAATAAATGCTGCTTTGTGGATTGTGATCAACTCAAAACTGGGATTTTTTTAATCAGTAGATGAAAAAGCAATAATTAAACATGCTTTTTTTGCATTAAAAGATTAAAGGGATAAGAAACCCAATTTTTTTCTTTCAATATTCCCATAGAGCACACAATTTTAAACAACTTTCCAGTTTACTTCAAATTTGACTTATTCTCTTGGTATCCTTACTTGAAGAAGCAGTGATAGATTACTGGGAGCTAGCTGAACACATCAGGTGAGCCAATAAAAAGAGGCATATATATATGCAGCCAACAATCAGCAGCTAGCTCCCAATAGTGCACTGCTGCTCCTGAGCCTATCTAGGTATGCTGTTCAACAGAGGATACTAAGAGAACAAAGCAAATAAGATAATGAAAGTAAATTGGAAGTTGTATAAAATTTTATGCTTTATCTGAATCATGAAAGAAAAAAAATGGGTTTCATGTCCCATTATAGGTTAAAATTAATTTTCAATTAATTCAGATTCTTTACTAATAAGAACTTTGGGGGGTGATTTATCATGCCCCGTATGCACCTTAATACATCTGTTTCTGCGTGAGCCTTCTGAGGCGGCGGACAGCAATCAGCCTGATCGGATAAGATCGGGTTGATTGACACCCCCTGCTAGCAGCCAATTGGCCGCGAATGTGCAGGGGGTGGCATTGCACAAGCATTTCACTAGAAATGCTTGTGCAATGATAAATGCCATCAGCGTATGCTGTCGGCATTTATCGATGTGCGGCGGACATTGTTAAATAGGCCCCTTGGTCTGGTTTGCAAATCCAATTAGATTTGTGCAGCAAAAATATGTCTCCATGTATTTCTCTAAAATTGTTTACTTATTTATATGGCCATGACATCCTAAGTACACCGTAAAATATAATAAAAATATATATATGAAAAGATGTAACCCCTTTCATGATTGCACACATAATAACACAGCAACAGAACGCTCTTGAATGCATATTAAAGGGATAGTCTAGTTAAAATTAAACTTTCATAATTCAGATAGTGCATGCAATTTTAAGCAAGTTTCTAATTTACTCCTATTAGCAATTTGTATTCGTTCTCTTGATTTCTTTATTTAAAAAAGCAAGAATGTAAGCATAGGAGGTGGCCCATTTTTGGTTTAGCACCTGGGTAGAACTTTCTGATTGGTGTCTAAATGTTGCCACCAATCAGCAAGGGCTAACCAGGTGCTGAACCAAAAATGGACCGGCTCCTAAGCTTATATTCAAATAAAGATAGCAAGAAAACAAAGAAACATTGATAATAGGAGAAAATTAGAAAGATGCTTAAATTTACATGCTCTATTTGAATCATGAAAGTTTAATTTTGACTAGACTATTCCTTTAATAGCTTAAAGGGACACTGAACCCAAATTTTTTCTTTCGTGATTCAGATAGAGCATGACATTTTAAGCAACTTTGTAATTTACTCCTATTATCAAATTTTCATAATTCTCTTAGTATCTTTATTTGAAATGCAAGAATGTAAGGTTGTCCTTGCTGATTGGTGGATAAATTCATCCACCAATCAAAAACTGCTGTCCAGAGTTCTGAACCAAGAAAAAAGCTTAG
This sequence comes from Bombina bombina, assembly GCF_027579735.1. Classification (NCBI taxonomy): domain Eukaryota; kingdom Metazoa; phylum Chordata; class Amphibia; order Anura; family Bombinatoridae; genus Bombina; species Bombina bombina. Next base: position 275,049,773 of record NC_069500.1, on the reverse strand, counting down.
ATGCATTTTTTTCAAATAAAGATATCAAGAGAATGAAGAAACATTGATAATAGTAGTAAATTAGAAAGTTGCTTAAAATTGCATGCTCATGGTTCTGGAATCGGAGGTTCCGGTGGAGGAGGAGTCAGACAGGTGTTGCTGAGCTCACACCTCCAGCCCTGCAAACCTTGGCGGCGGTGATTCTCACGCCTTGCCCCAGATTTGGGGCTGCTTTTTTTTGGGGCAGTCAGTAAAATCACCTCTGGAACCCTTCCGGTGGACTACCAACCCACTGGCTATTATCTGAGCCTACTATTCAAATCAACAAGCTCCATCTGGCTTTTGCCAAGGGCGGCTATATCTTATATGCTCTGGGCTACCCGCATCTCTCTCTTTGCCGTTTGTTTGAGTGGTGACCCCCCTCCAGTCGACCCCCCCCCCCCCCCCCCGCCGGGTTAAACTTCAGGGACTAAGCATACATTGTATCCCTTTAAACTTTACCGGCTCTGTCATCTTGCCCGCCGCTTACTGCTGGATTGCTGCTCCTGTTGCTGGGTGTTCGATCCGCCCCCTCCCCCACCAGTGCTGCGTGGGAGGGAGCTTGGTCTGTCTCTTGGATAGAGGTCCGGTGTGGTGCTTGCCTTCTTCGCGCTGCTGCTGGTATCTGGGCTGGCGCCCCTCTCTCCCCTCCCACCGTTGCTGCGAGAGGGGAGTTGAGGTTGGAGCTCCGAGCGGTAGATCTCGAAGGACCTCAAGACGATGCCAACGCACCTAAGTGTCTACATATTGATAACGCACCTGGCGGGCAGGAAGGCACTGGTAGTGCAGGGGGTGAGTCACTGAGAACTGTTTATACAATACATTGCCTTACATTGGTCTGTTGTCTCTACTGCATTGAGCTTTTAAGAGTGACTAAAAGGTTAATTTGGAGGCTTGCTGGAAAACGGCATCTATATAACAGAACGCAAAAATCTTTTTCCTACTCAGACGAATACTTTCTAAAGGGTATGGGAGAGAGGTGAAGGGCGAAGAGACTGTGGATCATAATCTAACCCTAGCGGACTAGCAGGCCTATAAAGGGCCTTTAAGAAATCATTGGACTTTGAATAACAGGGAGAAGGGGAGAGTAGAGAAAAAAAAAAGGAAAGCCAATATACGTCTATTTGCCTGTCATATCCCCCCTCAGAGACTCTGATTCTGGGCGCTGTTCCACAGAGGAATTTGATATTCCCTAAATAGATACAATGTTGTAACTCTTTAACGAGTCTGGTTGCTCCTTTTGAAAGTTGTATATATGTGACAAAATGTAAACTGATACTGTTATTATTTTTTTGCCTGAGAGATTATAAGTCTCTCTTTTCAATTCATATAGTGGTAGCCTTAAGCAAAAAGGTGATAGTTAATTGGTGCTTAGGCAGTAATCTCTTTGCTCCTTAAGCAAGCTTTCTTTTTCCTTTTTAAGACTGTAAAAGTCAATTGCACAATTGTCTGGGCTTAGCCTATCATAACCCAGTATTCAATAATGGTTATAAAGATTGTAAATCCTTGTTTGTGGCCAATTTAGGATAAAATACACCCTTCCCAGCTTATTTATGTATTATTTTTTGTACTCGTTGGATGTGAGATCATAGTAAGTTTATAGGGCATTTGTGTTCCCTGCAATTGGGTGAAGCCTCTTGGGACTAGAATTTCTATCAGTTTTTATATCTAGCTCAACGAGTAAAATTACTATGTTCGTTCAAAGCTAAATTGACAATTGAAGTATAAAAAACTCTGCTTGTTTTTTTTTTGGATTTTTTCCCAAAATTACTCCTGTCCCTGTGCATAGTGTGAAATCACAGTGTAATTTTGTCTGATAATCACTTTATTCACAACAATTATTTCAGATCACCACAACACTACTACGCCACACTCAGCATTGGTGTAGCTCCAGCACCCTTCCGCTTTAATCTCACTTAGGTATCTCTGCACTCCCCCCTTTTTTTTTTTTTCTTCCTTCTTCTCCATCCCCCCACTATCCACCTCACTCAATTATTCACCTAGACATCACAATATCACCACCGGACTGACACAACCACCAGCACCAATCTCGCACTTCCCATCCCTCCCTCCCCCACTCCCCCCCCCCTTTTTTTTTTTTTTTCTCTCACTATCACCTCACCAACACTAGTATATGGACAAGTTTCTTGGTACCTCTGCCAAAACATCCTCACCAACAATGGCAGGCAGACAAAGGGATAAAAAATCCAAAAACACACAAGACCCGGTTGTTGATACCCAAGCGGGTATTACAAACACAACCACACCTGAAGCATTAAATATTCAAAGCCTAGTTGCCAGCATTTCTGAGGCCCTTTCTCCTAAATTTGATGCTCTCAGGCTAGAAATTAAACAGGATATCTCCTCCCTTTCGCAAGAAGTTAGACAATTCTCCTCCAGGATGCAGGAGGTTGAGCAGAGAGTGTCTGATTTAGAGGATCTGACTCTGTCACATAGCTCTAAGCTTGATAATGTGAGCAGCAGTACCCAAAAAATCCTCTCGAGGCTAGAAGAATTAGAAAATCGCAGCAGGAGAAACAACATTAGAATTATAGGCCTTCCAGAGGAGAAACAATATGAGGATCTAGCCCTTTTCATCTCTGATACCTTAAAGACAGCTCTCAAATTACCATCTACATATCATAGTATATTGGTAGAAAGGGCACATAGGCTCGGCCCATCACATACAGTTAATTAAAACACTGCTAGGCAGAGACCAGTTATAGCAAAGCTACTTAATTACCAAGATAAAGTTTTACTCCTTCAATATTTTCGCAAAACTCAACCTCTTATCATTAATGGGTCTAAGATTCTTATTTTTCAGGATTTCTCAGCTGACACGGCATCCAGGAGGAGGGCGCTTGCACCTATATGTACTAAATTCATAAACTCCGGATTTAACGCGACAATAATCTATCCAGCTAAACTTAAAGTAACAGTTGATGATACCGTGCATCTCTTTCTGGAGGCACGTGCAGCCGAGAAATTTCTCTTATCCTTGGACCCATTGGTATCAGTCCGAAATAACCCCAGCTAGTCAGAGTAGGCTCAACAGTTGGGTTGACCCTTTAGGTAGGGACAGATGGGGCATTTAAGGGAAATATTAGGGTTCCCCTCCCCGTTCTTCTTTCTTTTTTTCCCTTTTTTTTTTTTTTTGTTCTGTTTCTTGTTTTGCTCTTTCTTTCCTTCTTTCTCTCTCCCCTTTTCACCAGCTCTCTCTCTCTCCCTCCCTAGAAGGGCTTAAAGTTACAAGAAAATAGATAAATTTAGGATAATATCCTGGAATGTGGGAGGGATCTCCACTCCTATCAAACGGAAGACCATATTGACACAATTAAGGAAATATCAGACGGATATAGGTCTAATTCAGGAAATACACCTTAACTCAGTTGAATCTCTTAAACTCAGAGCCTCGTGGGTTAGAGAAGTGTTCTACGCGCCAAGTGTGGGTAAGAAAAGGGGAGTTGCTATTCTAATCGGGAAAAAGATTCAGCTTGAGATTGTGCACTCTGAGTCCGATCCGGAGGGGAGGTATGTTCTGCTAAAAGTAAGAATTGCTCTGGAAATCTATGCGATATGTAATGTCTATGGTCCTAATGTATTCAATCCAGAATTCTGGGATAGTATGCAATCCAAACTTCTTCTGTATAGTCAGGGGCACCTAATTATCGGAGGTGATTTTAACATGGCGCCGCAATGCCCGCTCGATAGGTGTCGAGAAATTAAGAAACAGAAAAAACATAAAAAAGATAACCTAGAATTTAAAATGTTTAAGAAAATAGAGCAAAATTTATCACTGCGCGATATTTGGCGACTTCAGAATCCTGATACCCAGGAATTTACTTGTCACTCAAAAGCACACAAGACCCTGTCACGAATAGATCTATTTCTTATAGATGAGCGTCTAAGATCCCTTACGGTGCAAGCAAGAATAACCCCCATATTATTATCAGACCATGCCCCTATTATCCTGGATATCCAGCTTAAACAACCACGACCCAAAACTCTGCGTTTTTTTCTTCCCATATTATTTAGCGACAGATATGAAATTTAAAACTCGTCTCAGGTCTAAGTTTGAGGAATTTATACGATTTAATTCTGAATATATTGAACGCCCAGAATTACTATGGGATACCGCTAAAGCGGTTCTCAGAGGAGAAATCTTAGCTTATAATATAACCCTAACCAAGAAACTGAAGTTAAGAGAAAAAGAAATAAATAAGGCATTAGCCAATTCATACAATACATTTTTGTTGCATAAGAATGCCTCAAACTGGGCGAAGTATGTCCAGGCTAAAGAAGCCAGGGATACATTTGTGCTGTCCCAGCAAACTCAAAAAGAAATGAAAATTCAGGCTAAGCTTTACAGATTTGGGAACAAGTCTGGAAAGATGATGTCTAGGCTGGTTAATAATGAAAAAAAACAATCTCGTATTGAAGAACTCCTGGAAAGGGATGAGCTAATTTCAAACCCTGACAAAATCGTATCTGCATTAGTGGAATATTATCAAGGGATATACTCTTGTAAAGGTTATGATCAGGATAAATCTGTAGATTTTTGGAACAAGATAGTCAGCCCCTCAATAACTGAGGACTGTAATAGTACTCTTAACTCTCCTATATCTTTACAAGAAGTAATTCAGGCAATTTCTAAATTACCTATTAATAAGGCGGCCGGCCCGGATGGATTACCTAGTGAATTTTATAAAATATTATCTGAAGAAATCTCTCCGTATTTAACAAATCTATATAATGACTTTTATATTAATAGTAAACCAGTTTCTGCTTCATTTTCTTCTTCTTATACGACTCTAATTCTTAAGGCAGGGAAGGATCCAAGGTTTAAAGAATCTTATAGACCAATAGCCCTGCTCAACTCAGATTATAAGATTCTAACATCTATCTTAGCATTCAGATTACAATCAATTTTACCATTAGTAATCCATCCGGACCAAGCTGGCTTTCTAAATAAATGAAATTAATCTGCTAAAATTAGGGAACTACTGGCCACACTGGAGTATTTTGAAAAAGTCTCTCTGAGCAGGGAGGGGAGAGGGGAAGAGCCTGTGGCGCCGGACATGGCAATCCTCTTTATTGATGCAGAAAAAGCGTTTGACTCTGTTACATTTAAACACCTTAACACATCTTTGCTGAAGTTTGGAATCAAGGGCAAACTCCTTGACCTTGTGGAGAGTCTCTATAAAAATTCAGCTACAAGTTTGATAATTAATGGAACTGTATCTTCACCAATAACCTTGGAAAGAGGAACGCGCCAGGGCTGTCCCCTCTCCCCTCTTCTGTTTGATGTTGCTATTGAACCCTTAGCAATTATGATAAGACAAAGCTTGGAGGGAATAAAAATTTCAAATCATGAGATGAAAATAGGCCTATATGCAGATGACGTGTTGCTGTATTTATCCAATACTAAAATTAATATCCCAAAACTTCTACAGATAATTGACCAGTTCGGTACCTTTTCGGGGTATAAAATAAACGCAGCTAAATCATAAATTTTTTGGATCTGTAAGAAAAGTGATTCCTATCTGGAAAATCCATTTAAAACAGTTATAGACTCATTTAAATATTTAGGTATAAGTATCCCAGTGAACTCTGACAATTTATATGATTATAATATTCCCCCAGTTGTTAGACAATTTAAGGAAAAGCTTAAAACATGGCAGAGCCTACCAATCTCAATCTCGGGACGAGTGGCACTAGTTAAAATGATCCTCCTTCCGAAATTACTATACATACTTCAGAATGTTCCAGTAATTCTTTTGGAAAGGGATGTACGGATGATTAATGGCCTATTTAGACAATTTCTCTGGCAGGGGAAAAGATCATGGATATCTCTTAATAAACTCTCCCTCCCACGTGAGTTTGGAGGGTTAGCATTCCCAGACAGTACAACCTTAGCTTTCTGGCATGGCTGGATTCTGTCGAAAGACTATATTTTAAATAACCGTCTTGAGATAAATATATGTAGTCCTTACCTCCCTTTAGCTCTTTTACATTCCTCTCCCAAGGAGCTACCGTCAGAAATTAAAAGATTAAAAGTAATCTACAACCCTATCAGGGCATGGTGGAGGATTGTAAAAACTCTTTCAATTAAGTCCAAGATTTCTTTACTACCTACCCCTGATAGGGAACCCAAAATTCCAACCTGGGTTACATTCTGAAGTCTTTAGTAGATGGCACAAGAATGGGTTAAATAAACTGGCACTCCTGATAGACAGAGATAGAAAAAGTATTAAAACATTTGAAACATTAAAAAGGGAATATAACCTGCCTAATAAAGACTTCTTTGCTTACTTACAGATAAGGCATTTTTTATCTGAACTAATTAGAGAAGAGCATACATTAAAAGAGAGAAGCGCTCAACCTGGGAACGAACAATAGCATAATAGCTTGTTCTATGGCTAGTTACCACCCTAGAAGCAGCCTCTTTTTGCTCAATGTGTGCCTTTCACAGAAAAGAACTTTCCTGTAGCATATCAGTCTGATCCTGACTTCACAGTACAGTCCAGCCCCGAAATACCAGGCAATCCCTTTCTGAACAAGAGAAACAGCAAAACCCCAGACGTACGTTTCGGCCTATTGTGGGCCTCGTCAGTGAGGTGCAGCCATATCCCTCTAGGCACACTGAGCAACGGGTCCACGTCTGGATTCCCGCATCACACTTAGGGAGACTTCCTTAAGTGTCATAATTTGCATACATTAAAAGAGAGAAGCGCTCAACCTGGGAACGAACAATAGCATAATAGCTTGTTCTATGGCTAGTTACCACCCTAGAAGCAGCCTCTTTTTGCTCAATGTGTGCCTTTCACAGAAAAGAACTTTCCTGTAGCATATCAGTCTGATCCTGACTTCACAGTACAGTCCAGCCCCGAAATACCAGGCAATCCCTTTCTGAACAAGAGAAACAGCAAAACCCCAGACGTACGTTTCGGCCTATTGTGGGCCTCGTCAGTGAGGTGCAGCCATATCCCTCTAGGCACACTGAGCAACGGGTCCACGTCTGGATTCCCGCATCACACTTAGGGAGACTTCCCTAAGTGTCATAATTTGCATACATTAAAAGAGAGAAGCGCTCAACCTGGGAACGAACAATAGCATAATAGCTTGTTCTATGGCTAGTTACCACCCTAGAAGCAGCCTCTTTTTGCTCAATGTGTGTGGGGAAACCAGACGTGGACTCCTTGCCCAGTGTGCTTAGAGGAATGTGGCTGCACCTCACTGACGAGGCCCATAGGAGGCCGAAACGATCGTCTGGGGTTGTCATGTTCCTTGTTCAGAGGAGAATTGCCTGGTATTTCGGGGCTGGACTGACCTTACTTGGCAGGATCAGACTGATATACTTCAGGAAAGTTTTCTTCTGTGAAAAGCACACTGGTCTAAAAGAGGCTGCTTCTGGGTGGTAAATCGCCATAGAACAAGCCACTGCGCTGTTGTTCGTTCCTGGTAGAGCGCTTCTCTCTTTGTATGCAAAATATTATGACCCTGGGGAAGTCTCCCTATGGGTGATGGGGGAAACCAGACGTGGACTCCTTGCCCAGTGTGCTTAGAGGAATGTGGCTGCACCTCACTGACGAGGCCCATAGGAGGCCGAAACGATCGTCTGGGGTTGTCATGTTCCTTGTTCAGAGGAGAATTGCCTGGTATTTCGGGGCTGGACTGACCTTACTTGGCAGGATCAGACTGATATACTTCAGGAAAGTTTTCTTCTGTGAAAAGCACACTGGTCTAAAAGAGGCTGCTTCCGGGTGGTAAATCGCCATAGAACAAGCCACTGCGCTGTTGTTCGTTCCTGGTAGAGCGCTTCTCTCTTTGTATGCAAAATATTATGACCCTGGGGAAGTCTCCCTATGGGTGATGGGGGAAACCAGACGTGGACTCCTTGCCCAGTGTGGTTAGAGGAATGTGGCTGCACCTCACTGACGAGGCCCATAGGAGGCCGAAACGATCGTCTGGGGTTGTCATGTTCCTTGTTCAGAGGAGAATTGCCTGGTATTTCGGGGCTGGACTGACCTTACTTGGCAGGATCAGACTGATATACTTCAGGAAAGTTTTCTTCTGTGAAAAGCACACTGGTCTAAAAGAGGCTGCTTCCGGGTGGTAAATCGCCATAGAACAAGCCACTGCGCTGTTGTTCGTTCCTGGTAGAGCGCTTCTCTCTTTGTATGCAAAATATTATGACCCTGGGGAAGTCTCCCTATGGGTGATGGGGGAAACCAGACGTGGACTCCTTGCCCAGTGTGCTTAGAGGAATGTGGCTGCACCTCACTGACGAGGCCCATAGGAGGCCGAAACGATCGTCTGGGGTTGTCATGTTCCTTGTTCAGAGGAGAATTGCCTGGTATTTCGGGGCTGGACTGACCTTACTTGGCAGGATCAGACTGATATACTTCAGGAAAGTTTTCTTCTGTGAAAAGCACACTGGTCTAAAAGAGGCTGCTTCCGGGTGGTAAATCGCCATAGAACAAGCCACTGCGCTGTTGTTCGTTCCTGGTAGAGCGCTTCTCTCTTTGTATGCAAAATATTATGACCCTGGGGAAGTCTCCCTATGGGTGATGGGGGAAACCAGACGTGGACTCCTTGCCCAGTGTGCTTAGAGGAATGTGGCTGCACCTCACTGACGAGGCCCATAGGAGGCCGAAACGATCGTCTGGGGTTGTCATGTTCCTTGTTCAGAGGAGAATTGCCTGGTATTTCGGGGCTGGACTGACCTTACTTGGCAGGATCAGACTGATATACTTCAGGAAAGTTTTCTTCTGTGAAAAGCACACTGGTCTAAAAGAGGCTGCTTCCGGGTGGTAATCGCCATAGAACAAGCCACTGCGCTGTTGTTCGTTCCTGGTAGAGCGCTTCTCTCTTTGTATGCAAAATATTATGACCCTGGGGAAGTCTCCCTATGGGTGATGGGGGAAACCAGACGTGGACTCCTTGCCCAGTGTGGTTAGAGGAATGTGGCTGCACCTCACTGACGAGGCCCATAGGAGGCCGAAACGATCGTCTGGGGTTGTCATGTTCCTTGTTCAGAGGAGAATTGCCTGGTATTTCGGGGCTGGACTGACCTTACTTGGCAGGATCAGACTGATATACTTCAGGAAAGTTTTCTTCTGTGAAAAGCACACTGGTCTAAAAGAGGCTGCTTCCGGGTGGTAAATCGCCATAGAACAAGCCACTGCGCTGTTGTTCGTTCCTGGTAGAGCGCTTCTCTCTTTGTATGCAAAATATTATGACCCTGGGGAAGTCTCCCTATGGGTGATGGGGGAAACCAGACGTGGACTCCTTGCCCAGTGTGCTTAGAGGAATGTGGCTGCACCTCACTGACGAGGCCCATAGGAGGCCGAAACGATCGTCTGGGGTTGTCATGTTCCTTGTTCAGAGGAGAATTGCCTGGTATTTCGGGGCTGGACTGACCTTACTTGGCAGGATCAGACTGATATACTTCAGGAAAGTTTTCTTCTGTGAAAAGCACACTGGTCTAAAAGAGGCTGCTTCCGGGTGGTAAATCGCCATAGAACAAGCCACTGCGCTGTTGTTCGTTCCTGGTAGAGCGCTTCTCTCTTTGTATGTAATTAGAGAAGAGGGCTGGAGTTGGGAACTAGGCAAACTTGAAAATTGGCTTATACTCATGAAGGCCGATCGTATGTCTATTTCTATGGGATATCACCTATTAGGTGTCGGCAGGGGTAACCTTAACTTGGCAAGAATAGTTTCAGCATTGACCTCACTGTCAGCACAGAATAGGGTTGACCCCAAAACCTTGCAACATTCCATAGCTAAGGTGGCTAGGACAACGCTGTCTGCTACATGGCGGGAAGCACATCTCAAGTTACTCCACAGGGCATATTTCACCCCGGAAAAGGGTCTTAGGGTGCACAACTCGAGCTTTAATAAATGTCCTAAATGTTCTCTCCCAGCAGCTGACATAGAACATATGTTTTGGTTCTGTCCAAAAGTGAGGAACACTTGGCGCAAATTAGAATATTGGCTGAATAGGATACTTAAAACGCTACCTATAACTCTTACATTATTTCAGGTGATATTATGTATGGATGATTTAAACAAACGTCATCCTAATGACAAAATGATATCTATTTCTATCTTAGCCACTAGATATTTAATATGTAAAAAATGGAAAATGCGTTCTGTACCAAGTGTGGCGGAAATTCAGAATTGTTTGAAAAAACAATGTTTATTACAACAAAAAGACACAGATATTAATAATGAAGAGGACATAAGGAATTTCTTTAACAAATGGTCAGTATATATTAAGTCACTCCCTGAAAGCGAGAGAGAATATATGATCTTCCCTTTTCAAAATTCAGAACTAGTACTGCTGGGTATATGGTAGATGGACTGCTGGGGGGGAGACGGGAGAATTGCGTTTTTCCCTTCCCTTCTTTTTTTTTTTTTTTTTTTTTTCTCTCTCTCTCTCTTCTTTTTTCTTCTTTTCCTTCTTCCTTTTTCTTTTTACCTCAAACAGAAAACCCCAATATAAGATGGTTTATGGCAAGAATGTCTCCTTTTATTTGTAGACTCAAAGGAAAATATTTTTTTTTTCACTCCTCTTTTTGAGGAAAATTGTCGGTTAGTGGATATTTAATATAACCTGCTTTTTCTTTTCGCTCTCTTTTTTCTTTTTTTCCTTGTTATTTGAGTCGAACCTTTAGAAGATGATAATTGTTTCCTTTTCATAATGTTACGAATTAAGTCCGCATCATTGTATAAACTGCCATCTATGTTGGTTAATAAAGAACAATTTAAAAAAAAATAAAAAATTGCATGCTCATCCAGGCCAAAATTCTCTCCGTTCAGGAAGGCCATCTGGTCCTTGGTGGCAATTTCAACATGTCTCCTCATTGCCCATTGGACAGACTTAGAAACTCCAATAAAACACTCAAACAAAAAAAGGACAACTTAGACTCTAAATTAATTACGCAGAATCTTACGATAAAAGACGTCTGGAAGCTTCAGAACCCTGATGTCAGGGATTATACTTGTCTATCCAGGGCTCATAAAACCCTTTCTAAAATTGATCTATTTCTCATTAATGATAGGCTAAAGCTGTCAGAAGTAAAAGCAGATATACTGCCTATCTTTCTTTCAGACCACGGTCCTGTCTCACTGGAGTTCCAGCTCAACCACCTTAAAAACAGATCAACACGCTTCAACTTTCCTTCATATCTCGCGACTGATCTGAAATTTAAAAACTGGATCAAACTCAAATTTTCCGATTATCTACAACATAATCAAGCCCACATAGGTTCCCCTCTGGTTTTCTGGGAGGCAGTGAAGGCAGTGCTCAGGGGTGAAATTATAGCTTACAGTGCTGCAAGGCTTAGAAAAATTAGAACAAGAGAGAAAGAAATTACTAACGCAATAATTAATTCTTATAACTCTTATCTGCTGGAAAAATCTGCTACAAACTGGGCAAAATATGTCCGGGCCAAAAACGCTGGAGACGCATTCACAGGAAACCCAGAGGGATCTAAGATTTCAAGCCAGGATCTATAGATTCGGAAATAAATCCGGCAAATTGTTGGCGAACCTGGTCAAAAGTGAGAAAAAGTCACCTCATATTGAGAATATTCAACAGAATGGTATCTATCTTAATAAATCGGATGAAATTGTTGAGGGATTTGTTAGGTATTATCAGGAATTGTACTCCTACAGGAGTTCAAACCTTACTGAAGCAGTACAATTTTGGAGTCAAATTTCCTGTCCTAAAATTTCGGCTGAGATGGCTGATTCTCTCAATGCCCCAATTACCGAAATAGAGATAAAAAAAATCATTTCATAGCTCGCCACTAATAAAGCACCAGGGCCAGATGGCCTTCCGAATGAGTTTTATAAAATTATGAGCTCTGAGGTCACCCCCTACCTTAAAAATCTATATAATAGTATGTATGCCGAGGGTAATCCAGTGGCTGCCTCCTTTTCTGCCTCCAACACTACTCTAATTCTGAAGGCTGGGAAAGATCCCACCCTCAGGGAGTCTTATAGACCCATAGCTCTCTTAAATGGAGACTACAAAATTCTATGTTCAGTTATTGCGGGGCGCCTTCAGACACCACTCACCACTGTTATTCACCCGGATCAGGCTGGGTTTCTCTATGGTCAAAACTCCTCAGCAAAAATTAGGGAGGCTATAGTTATTGCGGAGTATTTTAGGACCATGCAGGTGTCGGAGAGTGGGGGAGACGGGATGGAACCGGACTCAGCTATCGTCTCGATAGATGCAGAGAAAGCGTTTGATTCAATACATTTTGATCATCTATTTACCTCTCTGGTTAATTTTGGTTTTAAGGACCAGTTCTTAAATTTTATCACGAATTTGTATAAAGCACCATGTACAAGGTTGATGGTTAATCAAACCCTCTCACCACAGATAATTCTTGGGAGGGGAACATGCCAGGGGTGCCCCCTGTCCCCCCTACGCTTCGACATCTCAATCGAACCGTTGGCAATCATGGTTAGACAACAGTTGTCAGGAATTAGAATAGGTAACCAGGTCATAAAAATTGCTCTTTATGCCGATGATCTTCTCTTATATCTCTCGGATACCAAAACCAGTATCCCTAAACTTTTAGATATCACTGCCAGATTCGTGTCCTTTTCAGGTTACAAGATAAATGAAGCAAAGTCAGAATTGCTATGGCTCAGACAGAATAGTAACTCTCCTTCTGTTATCCCTTTTTCTGTGGCCAGAAACTCTCTCAAATATTTAGGTATTTTTATCCCTACTTTATCAGGGGAGATCTATGATCTCAATTTTTCTCCAATTCTAGCAAATATTAAGGAGAAACTTAAAAATTGGCAATCCCTGCCACTATCTATCTCCGGTCGGATCGCCCTATTCAAAATGATTTTGCTTCCGAAACTTCTTTATGTATTACAGAACGTTCCTCTAATTATGTTGGAAAGGGATATCCGCTGTCTCAATAGCATACTTAGTAGATTTCTCTGGCAGGAGAAAAGACCCAGAATATCCCTAAGTAAACTCTCTCTTCCAAAAATCAGCGGTGGCCTTGCATTACCAGATATTCGTTCATACAACTATGCTTTCTTGGTCCGGGTGGTGGCTGATTGGATTTCACACAGTAATGATGTCACGAATAACCCCTTAGAGGAAGATATATGTAGTCCTTACCTACCGCTAGCCTTAATTCACTGCCCACCCAAAGAATTACCAGGTGAAATCAAACGGCTTAAATCCTTTTCTAACCCATTGAAGGCTTGGTGGAAAGTGAGTAGTTCACTATCCTTAAATTGTAAAGTTTCTCAGTATCTCCCACCCAACCCGAAATTTCCTGTAGGGTTGAACTCTGCAACATTTAAAAAATGGCATAACCTAGGCTTGGACAGGCTGATACAACTCTGGGACACAGAGAGAAAATGTGTCAAATCTTTCGATGAATTAAAAACAGAGTTTCAAATTAAGAACAAGGAATTCTTTGCATATTTGCAAAGCAGGCATCTCCTCTGTGAGTTGATGAGTGAGACAGGATGAAATTGGACTCTGGGTAAATTAGAAAGCTGGCTCACTTTGTTCAAAAACGGTGTCAGATCCATCTCTATATGTTTTCAGCTAATTAAACTCAGCAAGGGTGAATTAGAACTGGAGAAAATTACTTCCCTATGGAATCGACTGTTACCTCAATCAAACATTGATATAAAAACCGTCCAATCCTCAATTTGCAAAGTAGTCCAGGTGACTCTATCAGCCACCTGGCGGGAGATGCATGTCAAACTCTTACACAATGCATATTTCACTCCTGAAAAGGGCAATAAAATTCATAATTTTGCTTTTAATAAATGCCCAAAATGTGCGCTCCCTGCAGCTGACTTAATGCACATGATTTGGACCTGTCCTAAAATAAGGCATCTTTGGTGGAAGCTAGAGTTTTGGTTCAATAAAACCTTAAAAGTCTCTCAACTGGCTCTTACACAGCAACAGATCATCTTTGGTACAAAGCATCATAATCCAAATGATAAATTGATATTTCTTTCTATACTGGCAACTAGATATCTTATTCTTAAAAATTGGAAATTAAGAATAGCCCCATCTATTCCAGAGATCAAGAATTGTTTGAAAAAACAATGCTTGCTAGAACAAAGGGACACTAATCTAGATAATGACTCTGATATCAGACAATTTTTTGCCAAATGGTCAGCCTTTATTAGGTCATTGCCAGATACAGAGATGAATGACTTAATATTCCCATTCAGAAACTCGGAACTGGTGCTTCTGGGTGTCTGGTAACAATTTATTAGTTGAGAGGAGCTTAGATGATTTTCTGGGATTCCCCTGGTCTCATACAATTGCACTCTCTTCCCTAGTTTCTGGCTTCGGCAGGGGGGGGGGGGGGGGAGTGGATTCTTTCTGGGTTGTCCTTGCCCTTCCCCTTCCTTTTTCTCTTGTTTTGTTCTCCTTCCTCCCCCTTTTTTTTCCCCTCTTCCTTCTTCTCTTTCTCTTTTTTTCTTTTTTTGGCTTTGGCAACCCATGGTTGGGTTGACTAATTCAGAGATAAAATTTAGCAGAATATTTACTTGCTCACTGTTCTTGATTTAAATGTAAAACAATTTTGAACTGTTTGATTTTTGTGATTTCTTCTGACATTTGTTTTTGTAAATTACTGTTGACATTTAAATAAAATAATTAATAATAATAAAATGGAAAATATGGGAGATAATTACATGTGAGGAACCTAGGTGTCTTAGGCTCTTGAGAAATTTCTGAGATATTTGAGAATTTATATGTTATGTGCAAATGAGAAATATTGAAGATAATTCTCTGTTGAAATTGTATTGCCTGTTTCTGTTCCTGATTCCTTGGGATCATATTTTATGATGTTATTGTATGATGTAATACTTGATGTTCACATGTGTTTCTCTCAATAAAAAATAAAATAAAATAAAAAAATTGCATGCCCTATCTGAATCACAAAAGAAAAAAATTGGGTTCAGTGTCCCTTTAACAGACAAAGGTCTGTAAAGACTACATAGAAAAAGAAACTGCTATTAATAATATATCCTAAAGGGGGCTCTCTACTGCCCAAACAACTATTGTGAATTGTATCAATCAAATAAAATAAACTCAAATAATAACCTTATGGTTCCAATAAATGAGTTCCATATACAAGCCTGTTGTAATATTTCCAGCACAATAAAGGATCCCATAACAATTGTTATTTGTAGGACATAGTACATCAGAATCTATGGAACCCATAAACAAAGGGGAACCACATATGATTCAATATGAATCAAATTCCAGAAAATACTTCAAATGAGTGCAAATAAAGCAAGCTGGAACTATCAGCTTCTAGCTGACTAAACAGTGGTTTTATGCCTCCTCTATTAGAGATCATGAGTGCACAATGAATAGGCATTACACAGGGCTTTTAAAACTTTGCATAACTTTA
The DNA here is from genome assembly GCF_027579735.1 of Bombina bombina. Classification (NCBI taxonomy): domain Eukaryota; kingdom Metazoa; phylum Chordata; class Amphibia; order Anura; family Bombinatoridae; genus Bombina; species Bombina bombina. The sequence goes on along the minus strand of NC_069500.1, from coordinate 275,034,324 downwards.
ATAAAGTTTCTGTTAAGAGATTATCAGCCTTTTCTGTCTATTTCATCAGGCATAATGATATTTTATACATAGTACTTTATTTATAACATCTGTTTCCAGTGCACCCTCCTAAAAACCCAAACCAATACAAATCTACACACTCCAAGGAACAAATAACTGTATGTTAGTACCCTGTCCTACTTCTTCTCCTCCCCTGGTAAATAAAGGAATGATCAACAAGCTCCAGCAGAAGAAGGGCACCTGAAAAACAAGAAGATAAAAATTAAGAAAATATGTAATGTTACTCCAAATGTCATTGTCACTCCTGCAGACCTAATCTAAAGTAGTGCAACTCAAATTGAACTTCACATCTGCCTTTACTGAGCCTAAGAAAGCAACCTCTGTATCAACATAACTTCTAAAGGAAAGGATTGAAATTTTACCTTAAAAAATGTAAAGAAGGCAGTGCTATGAAAATTATCACTATGTACGGTTGATATCTGGTACAAAGGGATAAAACAATATTTTCATTAGCACATCCAACTTGGAAGTTTTAAGGAAGATGTTTGATAAACTCCACTAAATTCAAACATTCTCAACCTTTAAGTGACCTGTTTGTTAATGCTACAGTAAGTAACCTTAGATCCAAAAGGCTCCAAAAGAAGCAACAAAAAGGCTGTCCCAAAAAAGAAAAAATGTTCTGATGAACAAAGGGAAATCTAATTATAACGTCTGCAAAAAAGTTAAGACGTGACCAATCTTTGATCTTTTTTACAGCCCTTTCATCTCAAATCCTGAACAGTCATTCTCACTATAATACCCTAGTTGAGTCAGGTGGAACAAACAATTTAAACAAATATGCTAATGCTGCTAGATAGAGGTTAAAGGGACACTCAAGTCAAAATAAAGTTTTAGGATTCAGAAAAAGCATGCAGTTTTAAGACACCTTCCACTTTACTTCCATCATCAAATTTTGCAGTCTTTTTATGTACACACTTTCCAGGGAACAATATCCTACTGAGCATGTGCACAAGCTCACAGGGTATACGTATACTAGTCTGTGATTGGCTGATGCAGACTATCACATGATACAGGGGTCTGGAAATGGGAGAGAAAAAAATTCTCAGAAAAAAATCTACTGCTTATTTGAAATTCAAAGTAGCTGTTAAATAATTGTCTTTATATTATGCAATTATTAATTATGTAATTCTACTGCATTGAGTGGTCCTTTAATAAATGCCTGAAAGAACTACAATTGCACAAGTTACAATAAAGTCTAAAAGCAATGACACCCTGTAAATTACACGCATCTAATTTTTTCCCCACTCTGGGCTTTGCCTCTTTTCTGGATCGTATCAATATATCGCCAACTTCCAATGATGCTCTGGGAATATAGCTACATAAATGTCGCCACTGAAATTAAGAGAGGTCATTAGCCACATCTTTAAGAAAACTATAGAAGTGCTCACATATATGTAAATATTTCTATATTTTTTTTAAATATTTACCATAAATTATCCTTTAAAGGGACAGGAAACCCTGAAATTTTATTTTGTGAGTTGGATAGAACATACAATTTTAAACAACCTTCCAATATACTTATATTATCAAATTTGCTTCATTATCTGTTTTTTTTTTTTTTTTACACTTTTTTGCTCTATTGACTTTTATGGGGAAATAAAGGTTTTCATGCATGCAATATTCTAAGGTCGGCTTTTTACACGTGCCGGGTTAGCACGTGAGCGGAAACAGTTTACTTTCAACTCATAATACGAGTGCAACCAGACACATGCAAAAAGCTTACTTCTAGCGGACTCAACACTGGAGCAGAAGCGCTAAATATCGCTCCAACAACTAGACGCAGCATGTGTTGGATTTAGGATTCTTAAAAAAATTTGTCTTATTTAATTAATTTAAAAAATTAGGAACGTGATCTGTTCAAGAACTGAAACATACATTCACTCATTTGTATTAGATGCAATCCAACTAATAAAATATGCTACCTTGGGTTTTGTTTAAATGCATCTTTTCAAAAAGACATTTTCCATATTTCTATTTTGTAAAACAAGACTGACACACTGACTTTTTGATTACATTTTTCTTCCTATTATTTCAGGGGATGACCTTGAAAAAAAACAGGATTGCTTGACAATATAAGTAAATGGAAGACCTGTTTTGACAGAAATCTAACTATCCTGACTTACATCCAAACATAGCAGAACCATTATTCTTTATTTGATGCCAAACTGTATTTCATTATTAGTGAAAAATACTATAACCTTATAACATAGAGTCCTACGAAAATTACTCAGAACTCACCCTTAAGATGCTCAACATCACAGATAAAATATTTCAGTGGTAATTCAATTTTAAAGCTTTCCACAATATTAATGAACACAGAAGCTGCATTAGCATAAATATACAATCCTTATATTATGCACACAATAATGTCAGAATTATTACTTAATGACAGCCTCAATATGTAGTAAAATCATAAAGATACTGCAGAACTCAGTCACTCTGACAGCAATTTAATTTACATATAAATAACACTGCAGCTGGAATAATCTCAAGTATAGAGATGAAAGCATTTTATACATGGAATTGCTGTGACTCTTATAAAGATGTTAAAAAGGCTTCCTAAGTTAAAGGTCTTCATAAGTCATACTTTAATGTGCACTATATGGAAAGTCTGACTATATTAATGCATTCATTTTGTCCCGTTTCTACTTTAAGACAGCTAGTGGTATAAGATACCAACACAGGACATATTAAAGGGATAGTAAAGGCATAATTAAACTTGCATGATTCATATAGAGCATGTTATTTTAAGACACTTTTACTGTATATTCACTTCTATTTTCAAATATACTTCATTCACTTGGTATTTGTTGTTGTAAAATAATATATACATATCTTACACTAGTGGGAACTAGTTGCTGATTGGTGCCTGCACATATGTGTCTCTTGTGATTGGCTAACTAGATGTGTTCAGCTATCTGTCAGTAGTGCAATGTTGTTCCTTTAGCAAAGGATAAGAAGAGAATGGAGCAAATTTGAAAATACAAGTAACTTGGAAAGTTGTTTAACATTGTATGTTCTATCCAAATCATGAAAGAAAATGATGGGGTTTCCTGTCCCTTTAAATTATAAGATACAATACAGGACATGTTTAAATATTTGGTTTCTACAATGATGCACAAGTGGTCCATTTTATGTTATGGTGACTTATCAGGTTCAACTCAAGGACACGCTTGTTTTGAAAGTCCAAGAATGTTTTATGAAGCAATAAAACTATAACAAAAATAATCAAAGCCTGAAAAAATGACACTCAATTAAAAAGCTACAAAAATGTTACATCTTATGAAAACTTTTTTTAACTATTAAAAAAATCTTTAAATGGGATTAAGGAAACTAAATTTGAAATTACACCTTGTTTCTAGTTTAAATGTTTCTGCAAATAAACGGATGCTTTGCACGTCACAACACAGCAAGGGTGTTGTTTAAAATGGGTCAATTAGGTTCAGCATGACAGTAAATATGGTTTATGGGTACTTTACATAAGTAAGATTATCTCCATTAGTAAACCTTCATGATATCCTGCATACAATCACCGAGATTACGAGTTTTGCGGTAACAGGGGTGCGTTGCTAACGAGCAGTTTTTTCTCACCGCTCACTTAAGACAACGCTGGTATTACAGGTTTTTTAAACCCGGCGTTAGCCACAAAAAAAGTGAGCGTAGAGCAAAATTTTGCTCCACATCTCACCTCAATACCAGCGTTGCTTACGGTAGCGGTGAGCTGGCTCATGCACGATTTCCCCATAGGAATCAATAGGGCAGAATCGGCTGAAAAAAAACCTAACACCTGCAAAAAAGCAGCGTTCAGTTTCTAACGCAGCCCCATTGATTCCTATAGGGAAGTTATGTCTACACCTAACACCCTAACATGAACCCCGAGTCTAAACACCCCTAACATTACATTTATTAGCCCCTAATCTGTCGCCCCCGACATCGCCGACACCTGCATAATATTATTAACCCCTAATCTGCCGCTATGGACACCGCCGCCACCTACATTATCCCTATGAACCCCTAATCTGTTGCCCCCAACATCGCCGACACCTACATTATATTTATTAACCCCTAATCTGCCGTCCCCAATGTCACCGCCACCTAACTACACTTATTAACCCCTAATCTGCCACCGCCAACGTCGCCACCACTATAATAAAGTTATTAACCCCTAAATCTCAGTCTAACCCTAACCCCACCTAACTTAAATATAATTTAAAATAATCTAAATAAAATTACTACAATTAAATAAATTATTCCTATTTAAAACTAAATACTTACCTATAAAATAAACCCTAAGCTAGCTACAATATAACTAATAGTTACATTCTAGCTAGCTTATGATTTATTTTTATTTTACAGGCAAGTTTGTATTTATTTTAACTAGGTACAATAGTTATTAAATAGTTATTAACTATTTAATAACTTCCTAGTTAAAATAAGTACAAATTTACCTGTAAAATAAACCCTAACCTAAGTTACAATTACACCTAACACTACACTATCATTAAATAAATTAACTAAATTAACTACAATTAATTACAATTAAATTAAATAAAAGTACGAAAAAAACAAACACTAAATTACAGAAAAAAATAAAAGAATTTTAAACTAATTACACCTAATCTAATCCCCCTAATAAAATAAAAAAAAAACCAAAATAATAAAAAATCCCTACCCTATACTAAATTACAAATAGCCCTTAAAAGGGCTTTTTGCGAGGCATTGCCCCAAAGTAATCAGCTCTTTTACTTGTAAAAAAAAATACAATACCCTCCCCAACATTAAAACCTACACACCCAAACCTACTCTAAAACCCACCCAATCCCCTCTTAATAAAACCTAACACTATACCCCCCCTTGAAGATCACCCTACCATGAGAATTCTTCACCCAGCCGGGCACAAGTGGTCCTCCAGAGGGGCAGAGGTTTTCATCCGATCAGGGCAGAAGAGGACCTCCAGACGGCCAGAAGTCTTCATCCAGACGGCATCTTCTATCTTCATCCATCCGGAGCGGAGCGGGTCCATCTTGAAGCCAGCCGACGCGGAGCATCCATCCAGACCGATGACTACACGACGAATGACGGTTCCTTTAAATGACGTCATCCAAGATGGCATCCCTTGAATTCCGATTGGCTGATAGGATTCTATCAGCCAATTGGAATTAAGGTAGGAAAAAGCCTATTGACTGATGCAATCAGCCAATAGGAACAGCCAATAGAATGCGAGCTCAATCCTATTGGCTGATTGGATCAGCCAATAGGACTGAACTTCAATCCTAGTGGCTGATTGCATCAGCCAATAGGATTTTTCATATTTAACTAGTGTTTGCGAGGCGGGAGTGCAGCGGTTTATGGGTTAATATATTTATTACAGTGTCCGGTCGGCAGATTAGGTGTTAAAAACTTTATTTAAGTCTTTGCGATGTGGGGGGGGGGGCCTCGGTTTAGGGGTTGATAGGTAGTTTATGGGTGTTAGTGTACTTTTTAGCACTTTAGTTAAGAGTTTTATGTTACGGCGTTAGCCCATAAAACTCTTAACTACTGACTTTTAAATGCGGTAGGAGTCTTGACAGTAGAGGGTGTACCGCTCACTTCTTCCAAGACTCGTAATACCGGTGTTAGGCAAGTCCCATTGAAAAGATAGGATACGCAATTGACATAAGGGGATTTGCGGTAAGCTCGAGTCGTGGAAAAAAAGTGAGCGGTACACCTGTACCTGCCAGACTCGTAATACCAGCGGGCGTTAAAAAGCAGCGTTGGGACCTCTCAACGCTGCTTTTTAAGGCTAACGCAAGACTCGTAATCTAGCCGAATATTTTTTCAATTTTATGACAATGTTGATTAAAATTACAAATAAGTTAGTTAAAAGGACAGTAAACACCAACAATTGTATTGTTTAAAAACACAGAAAATACCTTTTCTTATATTAAAGGGCCATAATACCCAAATGTTTAAACACTTGAAAGTGATGCAGCATAGCTGTAAAAAGCTGTCTAGAAAATATCACCTGAACATCTCTATGTAAAAAAGAAATATATTTTACCTCAAAAGTTCCTCAGTAGCCACCTCCCATTGTAAAGGATTGCTAAGCAGCATTTTAGTGTGTCTGTCCTGGGACATCCGAAGGGATGAGCATCGTGCACTCTCATATTATTTCACCAATCAGGTAAAGGAAGCTTACTATGAAATCTCATGAGAGTTAAGTCAAATCTCATGAGATCACAGTAAGAGTTCATGACCTCAGCACTGCTGATGCTGATTGGCTGCTGTTCATTTCTTCATTTTTTTTTTATTTTTTTACCTGCAGCTGGGAGCAGCTGAGTATAACTTTTTACACAGAACTTACTCTGCTGAGCTGAGGAGATTGTGAGGTAAAATATCTTCCTTTTTTACATAGAGATGCTCAGGTGATATTTTCCTGTCAGCTTTTTACAGTTATACTGCATCAGTTTCAAGTGATTTAGCATATGAGTATTATGTCCCTTTAATTTAACAGTGTTGTATAACTAACATATATGTGTATTTGTGTGTATTTATGTGTTCATATGTGTATATATGTTGGAAAAATGTCACCAATAGACTTGCTCGACACAGGGTTGCCACAAACCTTCAATTTGTAAAAAGAGAAATATCTGTGAATTGCAATAAAGCGAAGCCCAATAAAACGAGGTATGCCTGTACATTTTACCTCTGTAATTACCTTGTATCTAAGCTTCGGCAGACTGCCTCCTTATCTCATATCTTTTGACAGACTTGCATTTCAGGCAATTAGTGCTGACTGTTAAATAACTCCACGAGTGTGAGCACAATGTTATTTATATGGCACACATGAACTAACCCCCACTATCTGTGAAAAACTGTCAAATGCATTCAGATAAGAGGCGGCCTTCAAGGGCTTAGAAATTAGCATATGAGCCTACCAAGGTTTAGCTTTGAACTATGAATACTAAGAGAGCAAAGCAAATTTGATAATAAAAGTAAATTGGAAAGTTATTAAAAATTACAGGCCCTATCTGAATCATGAAAGTTGAGTTTGGACTTTACTGTCCCTTTAAGGGATCAAAACAACACTGGATCCATAATTAAGCATTCTACCAAAATGGCATCGCAACCATACCAGAAGCCATGTGTATTCCCACACAACATACAGTTGGTAACACTGGAATAAAGTTTGATTTTTCCATTTCATAACTTTGTCAAAGGATTTCTCAAAATGTCATAATGCAGAACCATATGTTTTTCTGACTTTATGTTGGAAAATAGAATTTACATATTTAAAAAACCTTAAAAAAATTGACCATTATTCCTCACTTATACTGGCTATATAATATAAGTCTATAAAAGTCTAATATAAGGAAGGCAAATATCCTGGTTGTTTCCAAGCATGATATCAGCTGCCCATACCTTTTAACATTTCCCAGAGGCTTTCTGGTACAGGAGGTGAGGACACAGTTGGCCATGATTTGGGGACAGTGCCACTGTGGGAGGGGCAGGGTCATGGAAGTAGGTGAGGTGCGTCTAGACATGATAGGGCATGTTCTGGGTGGAGCTGGAGCTGTCTCTAAAACCTGGACTATTTCTCCTGGTTGAGAAGCTGTGGTTTGCAAGTGAAACAGACCTCACAAACCGTTACAAGCCAGCGGGACTCAGAACATTTGTCAGGTCTGGTTACCAGAGAACACCAGAAAGTTGTGCTTTCCTCAACACAGTTCTAGTCAGATCTCCTCCATCATGTTCCGAATATGTAATTTGTTCAGAATCTGCTAGCTGCAAAATACACTACTTTATTCTAAACAAGCATGAAATAACTTACCAGACGCACAATTGATCTTTTAGAAAATACTACAAGTCTCATTGTGCTGGCTTTGATTTTCTGTCTGCCCGTCTTGCCGTGAGTTTAACTGCAGTATAGCCTCTTTTTACAAGCTGGGAATGATTAAACTTCAGCACACTTCACCTGCATCCTGGCAGACTTTGTCAAGAGATGCAGCTTATCTATAAAGCTTATTTTTTTAAGACAGACAAAAAATAATTAAAGAACAGCTGTAGTGTTTGAATACAGGTGCATGGGGCATATATACATATACTCAGTGTGCTGTGAGAGCTATCACTGCAACAGGGAATATATTTATGATAAAAGTGACAATGTAGAGACCCTGTGGGTTGAAATAAAGAGTGGGGGGAAAAAATCCTAAAAACATATTACTTGGAACATGCTACAAGCCCCCCCCCCCCAACATTAGTGACTTGGAGGAAACGCAACTACTAATACAAATATGTAAGGCTGCTAATAACAGTGCTGTAAATATGGGAGATTTTAACTACGATGATATAAACTAGGCCAATGAAACTAGTAATTCAGCTAAGGGGATAGATTTTTAAATGTTCTCAGGGATAACTTCTTGTCACAATTAATAGAGGAGCCAAGTGCTAGAGGATTTAGTGCTATCAAACAATACAGATATAATATCAAACATAGAAGTCAAAGAACATTTGAGTAACAGTGATCATAACATAGTCACATTTGAAATCTCTTTTCATAAGCAGTGTCTTAAAGGTTTAACTAAGACTTTTAATTTTAAGAAATCAGAATTCAACAATTTAAGGAAATCATTAAATAACATAAATTGGAAAAAGTATTCTCTAATAAAAATACAGAGGATAAATGGATAACATTTAAAACTTTGTTAAATAAATATACATATCAACAAATACCATATGGTTATAAAAATAAAAAATGCAAGCCAATGGGGCTAAATAAAAATGTGAGAATAACGCAGGGCATTTAAATTATTCAAAGAAAATAGTACAGACTCAACATACCATATTTATTAGGAATATAACAAAGCATGCAAAAAAACAATCAAATTAGCCAAAATTGAAAATGAAAAATGAAATTCAAAGGATTCTAAGAGGGATATTTATCAAGCCGTCAACCGCAAATACGCTGGAATTCCGCAGCGTAATTGTGGCGAGTTTGAATCCACCCATTTATCAAAGCCTACAGACCAGCAAAAGTTGAAATTTGTGACATAACATACGATCCGTCGGTCTCAATCTGACACAGATTGATGCTTAAGTCATTACAGATGTTCCGAATACAAATTTGGCAATATCTGACAACTTTTGCAAGTTATCAAACTTCTAACAGGTACGCTCGCCACTATTCCGGCCCAGCGTACCTGGTTTTCAATCTGCCACCCTGGAGGCCGCGGATGCCATAGGAATCAATGGGAGTCTGAAAGCAGTGAAAGCTTATGTTCGATGCTGCCAAATATCCCATTGATTTCTATGCTAGAATAAAAGTTACGTTTACACTTAACACCCTAACATAAGCCCCGAATCTAAACACTCCTAATCTGCCGACCCGACATCACCGCCACCTACATAATGTTATTAACCGCTATACCGCCGCTCCCGGAGCCCACCGCAACTAAATAAATGCATTAACCCCTATCCCGCCACTCCCGGACCCCACCGCCACTAAATAAATATATTAACCGCTATCCTGCCGCTCGCGGACCCCACCGCAACTAAATAAATATATTAACCCCTATCCCGCCACCCCTGGAGCCCACCGCAACTAATAAATAAATATATTAACCCCTTTCCTGCCGCTCCCGGACCCAACCGCAACTAAATAAATATATTAACCCCTATCCCACCGCCCCTGGAGCCCACCGCAACTAAATAAATATATTAACCCCATCCCGCCGCACCCGGACCCCACCACCACTAAATAAATATATTAACCCCTATCCCGCCGCTCCCGGACCCCACTGCAACTAAATAAATATATTAACCCCTATCCCGCCGCTCCTGGAGCCCACCGCAACTAAATAAATATATTAACCCCTATCCCTCCTCTCCCGGAGCCCACCACAACTAAATACATATATTAACCCCTATTCCACCGCTCCCAGAGCCCACCACAACTAAATAAATGTATTAAACCCTATCCCGCTGCTCTCGGACCCCGCCGCAACTAAATAAATATATTAACCCCTATCCCGCTGCTCCTGGACCTCGCCGCAACTGTAATAAAATGATTAACCCCTAAACCCCTGGCCTCCCACATCACTACCACTAACTAAACCGATTAACCCCTAAGCCGCCAGCCCCCCACATCGCCATAAACTAAATTAAGATATTAACCCCTAAACCAAACAACCCGCTAACTTTACATTAAAATTACCTCATCCCTATCTTATAATAAATTTAAACTTACCTTTAGAATTAAAATAAACTATATTAAACTATTAATTAACCTACCCTAACTATTATACTAAAATTACATTAAACTATATTAAACTATTAATTAACCTACCCTATCATACTAAAATTAAATTAAACTATATTAAACTATTAATTAACCTACCCTAACTATTATACTAAAATTACATTAAACTACCAATTGAATTAACTATATTACATATTTAAAAACCTAACCCTACTCAAATTATTTAAATCTACAATTAAAAATTACTAAGTTGCAAACAAATAACAGCTAAGTTACAAAAAATAAAAAACACTAAGTTACAAAAAATAAAAAACACTAAATTACACAAAATAAAAAAGAAATTATCAAATATTTAAACTAATTACACCTAATCTAATAGCCCTATCAAAATAAAAAGCCCCCCAAAATAAAAAAAACCCTAGCCTACAATAAACTACCAATGGCCCTTAAAAGGGCCTTTTGCAGGGCATTGCCCCAAAGAAATCAGCTCTTTTAGCTGTATAAAAAAATACAAACAACCCCTACAGTAAAAACCACCACCCACACAACCAATCCCCCCAAATAAAAACCTAAGCTCTTCATCCAAGTGGGTCGAAGTCTTCATCCAAGCGGGCAGAAGTCTTCATCCAGGTTGCATTATATATCTTCATCCATCCGGCGTGGAGCGGGTCCATCTTTAAGACATCCGGCGCGGAGCATCCTCTTCTTACGACGAATTTTGAAGAATGAAGTTTTCCTTTAAATGACGTCATCCAAGATGGCGTCCCTTACATTCCGATTGGCTGATAGAATTCTATCAGACAATCGGAATTTAGGGGGAAAAAATCCTATTAGCTGTTGCAATCATCCAATCAGCCAATAGGATTGAGCTTGCATTTTATTGGCTATTCCAATCAGCCAATAAAATGCAACAGCCAATAGGATTTTTTCCCCTTTAATTCCGATTGGCTGATAGAATTCTATCAGCCAATCGGAATGTAAGAGATGCCATCTTGGATGACGTCATTTAAAGGAAACTTCATTCTCCAAGAGACGTCGTTAGAAGAGGATGCTCCGCGCCGTATGTCTTAAAGATGGAGCTGCTCTGTGCCGGATGGATGAAGATAGAAGATGTCGTCTGGATGAAGACTTTTGTCCGCCTGGATGATGACTTCTGCCGGCTTCGATGAGGACTTCGGCCCGCTTGGATGAAGACTTCTGTTGGCTTTGCTGAGGACTTCTGCCGCTTGGATGAGGATGGATGTCCGGTCTTTGAAAACTGTAAGTGGATCTTCGGGGGCTAGTGTTAGGTTTCTTAAAGGGTTTATTGGGTGGGTTTTAATTTTAGGTTAGGGACTTTGGGCAGTAAAAGAGCTGAATGCCCTTTTAAGGGCAATGCCCATACAAATGCCCTTTTCAGGGCAATGGGGAGCTTAGGTTTTTTTTTAGATAGGTTTTTATTTGGGGGTGTTGGTTGTGTGGGTGGTGGGTTTTACTGTTGGGGGGTATTTGTTTGTTTTTTAACAGGTAAAAGAGCTAATTTCATTGGGGCAATGCCCCGCAAATGCCCCCTTTAAGGTCCATTGGTAGTTTAGTGTAGGCAAGGGTTTTTTTTTAATTTGGGGGGCTTTTTTATTTTGATAGGGCTCTTAGATTAGGTCTAATTATTTTAAATATTTGATAATTTATTTTTTATTTTGTGCAACTTAGGGCGCGATCCGATATACGGCGTAGTTTGCGGCGCAAGTGAGGGAACCCGCGTCGCCCGCAGTTTCAGCTCGTATCTCGAGCTATCCAATATACCGCGCCATCAGTTGCTAATGTGCCGTAAGTCGGATAAACCAGCAATGTCCCTTAAAGGAACAGTCATTCGTCGGTCCGGATGGATGTTCCGCGCTGGATGTCTTCAGGATCCTGCCGCTTCGCTCCGGATGGAAGAAGATCGAAGATGCCGCTTGGAGAAGATGTTTGCCGGTCCGGATGTCCTCTTCTTGCCGGATAGGAGGAAGACTTTGGAGCCTCTTCTGGACCGGATTATGGATCGCCAACCCCCGCTTGGGTTGGATGAAGATGTTGGAGCCAGGACGGATCGGTGAACCTGGTATGGTGAAGACAAGGTAGGAAGATCTTCAGGGGCTTAGTGTTAGGTTTCTTTAAGGGGGTTTGGGTTAGATTAGGGGTATGTGGGTGGTGGGTTGTAATGTTGGGGGGGGGTATTGTATGTTTTTTTTTACAGGCAAAAGAGCTGAAATTCTTGGGGCATGCCCCGCAAAGGGCCCTGTTCAGGGCTGGTAAGGTAAAAGAGCTTGTAACTTTTTTAATTTAGAATAGGGTAGGGAATTTTTTATTTTGGGGGGCTTTGTTATTTTATTAGGGGGCTTAGAGTAGGTGTAATTAGTTTAAAATTGTTGTAATATTTTTCTTATGTTTGTAAATATTTTTTTATTTTCTGTAACTTAGTTCTTTTTTATTTTTTGTACTTTAGCTAGTTTATTTAATTGTATTTATTTGTAGGAATTGTGTTTAATTAATTTATTGATAGTGTAGTGTTAGGTTAATTGTAGGTAATTGTAGGTAGTTTATTTAATTATTTTATTGATAGGGTAGTGTTAGGTTTAATTATAACTTAGGTTAGGATTTATTTTACAGGTAAATTTGTTATTATTTTAACTAGGTAACTATTAAATAGTTCTTAACTATTTAATAGCTATTGTACCTGGTTAAAATAATTACAAAGTTGCCTGTAAAATAAATATTAATCCTAAAATAGCTATAATATAATTATAATTTATATTGTAGCTATATTAGGATTTATTTTACAGGTAAGTATTTAGCTTTAAATAGGAATAATTTATTTAATAAGAGTTAATTTATTTCGTTAGATTTAAATTATATTTAACTTAGGGGGGTGTTAGTGTTAGGGTTAGACTTAGCTTTAGGGGTTAATACATTTATTAGAATAGCGGTGAGCTCCGGTCGGCAGATTAGGGGTTAATAATTGAAGTTAGGTGTCGGCGATGTTAGGGAGGGCAGATTAGGGGTTAATACTATTTATGATAGGGTTAGTGAGGCGGATTAGGGGTTAATACATTTATTATAGTAGCGCTCAGGTCCGCTCGGCAGATTAGGGGTTAATAAGTGTAGGCAGGTGTCGGCGACGTTGAGGGGGGCAGATTAGGGGTTAATAAATATAATATAGGGGTCGGCGATGTTAGGGGCAGCAGATTAGGGGTACATAGGGATAACGTAGGTGGCGGCGATTTGCGGTCGGAAGATTAGGGGTTAATTATTTTAAGTAGCTGGCGGCGACGTTGTGGGGGGCAAGTTAGGGGTTAATAAATGTAATACAGGGGTCGGCGGGGTTAGGGGCAGCAGATTAGGGGTACATAAATATAACGTAGGTGGCGGTCGGCAGATTAGGGGTTAAAATTTTTAATCGAGTGGCGGCGATGTGGGGGGACCTCGGTTTAGGGGTACATAGGTAGTTTATGGGTGTTAGTGTACTTTAGGGTACAGTAGTTAAGAGCTTTATAAACCGGCGTTAGCCAGAAAGCTCTTAACTCCTGCTATTTTCAGGCGGCTGGAATCTTGTCGTTAGAGCTCTAACGCTCACTTCAGAAACGACTCTAAATACCAGCGTTAGAAAGATCCCATTGAAAAGATAGGCTACGCAAATGGCGTAGGGGGATCTGCGGTATGGAAAAGTCGCGGCTGAAAAGTGAGCGTTAGACCCTTTAATCACTGACTCCAAATACCAGCGGGCGGCCAAAACCAGCGTTAGGAGCCTCTAACGCTGGTTTTGACGGCTACCGCCGAACTCCAAATCTAGGCCTAAATCCCCCTATACCGCTGCCACCTATAATAAATGTATTAACCCCTAATCTAATCCCCCTACACCGCCGCCAGCTATATTAACTATATTAACCCTAATTATATTAGGGTTAATATAGTTAATATAATTATTATATTATATATATTAACTATATTAACCCTAATTATATTAGGGTTAATATAGTTAACATCGTTATTATATTATATATATATATATATATATATATATATATATATATATATATATATATTAACTATATTAACTCTATCTAACTCTAACACCCCTAACTAAATTCTTATTAAATAAATCTAATTCATATTATAAACTAAAATATTCCTATTTAAATCTAAATACTTACCTATAAAATAAACCCTAAGATAGCTACAATATAATTAATAATTACATTGTAGCTATGTTAGGGTTTATATTTATTTTACAGGTAAATTGTTAATTATTTTAACTAGGTATAATAGCTATTAAATAGTTATTAACTATTTAATAGCTACCTAGTTAAAATAATTACCCAATTACCTGTAAAATAAATCCTAACCTAAGTTACAAATACACCTACACTATCAATAAGTTAAATAAACTATGAATATCTATCTAAAAATACAATTAAATAAACTAAACTAAATTACCACAAAAAAACACTAAATTACAAAAAATAAAAAAAAGATTACAAGATTTTTAAGGTAATTACACCTATTCTAAGCCCCCTAATAAAATAATAAAGCCCCCCAAAATAAAAAAAAATTCCCTACCCTATTCTAAATTAAAAAAAGTTCAAAGCTCTTTTACCTTACCAGCCCTTAAAAGGGCCTTTTGCGGGGCATGCCCCAAAGAAAACTGCTCTTTTGTCTGGAAAAAAAACACAATACCACCCCCCAACATTACAACCCACCACCCACATACCCCTAATCTAACCCAAACCCCCCTTAAATAAACCTAACAAAACCCCCCTGAAGATCTCCCTACCTTATCTTCACCACGCCGGGCCGAACTCCTCATCCGATCCTGGCGATGTCTTTATCCAAGCGGCAAAGAAGAAGTCTTCATCCCGGCAATGTCTTTATCCAAGTGGCAGCAAAGTCTTCTTCCATCCGGCAGCATCTTCCATCAAGCGGCATCTTCAATCTTCATTCTTCGCTCCTCCGACGCGGAGCATCCATCCCGGCCGACGACTGAACGACGAATGAGGTACCTTTAAATGACGTCATCCAAGATGGCATCCGTCGAATTCCGATTGGCTGATAGGATTCTATCAGCCAATCGGAATTAAGGTAGAAAAATCTGATTGGCTGATTGAATCAGCCAATCAGATTCAAGTTCAATCCGATTGGCTGAACCAATCAGCCAATCAGATTGAGCTCGCATTCTATTGGCTGATCGGAACATCCAATAGAATGCGAGCTCAATCTGATTGGCTGATTGGTTCAGCCAATCGGATTGAACTTGAATCTGATTGGCTGATTCAATCAGCCAATCAGATTTTTCTACCTTAATTCCGATTGGCTGATAGAATCCTATCAGCCAATCGGAATTCGACGGACGCCATCTTGGATGACGTCATTTAAAGGTACCTCATTCGTCGTTCAGTCGTCGGCCGGGATGGATGCTCCGCGTCGGAGGAGCGAAGAATGAAGATTGAAGATGCCGCTTGATGGAAGATGCTGCCGGATGGAAGAAGACTTTGCTGCCGCTTGGATAAAGACATCGCTGGGATGAAGACTTCTTCTTTGCCGCTTGGATAAAGACATCGCCCGGATCGGATGAGGAGCTCGGCCCGGCGTGGTGAAGATAAGGTAGGTAAATCTTCAGGGGGGTAGTGTTAGGTTTATTTAAGGGGGGTTTGGGTTAGATTAGGGGTATGTGGGTGGTGGGTTGTAATGTTGGGGGGTGGTATTGTGTTTTTTTTCCAAGCAAAAGAGCAGTTTTCTTTGGGGCATGCCCCCCAAAAGGCCCTTTTAAGGGCTGGTAAGGTAAAAGAGCTTTGAACTTTTTTTAATTTAGAATAGGGTAGGGAATTTTTTTTATTTTGGGGGGCTTTATTATTTTATTAGGGGGCTTAGAATAGGTGTAATTAGCTTAAAAATCTTGTAATCTTTTTTTCATTTTTTAATTTAGTGTTTTTTTTTTGGTAATTTAGTTTAGTTTATTTAATTGTATTTTTAGATAGATATTTGTAGTTTATTTAATTTATTGATAGTGTAGGTGTATTTGTAACTTAGGTTAGGATTTATTTTACAGGTAATTGGGTAATTATTTTAACTAGGTAGCTATTAAATAGTTAATAACTATTTAATAGCTATTATACCTAGTTAAAATAATTAACAATTTCCCTGTAAAATAAATATAAACCCTAACATAGCTACAATGTAATTATTAATTATATTGTAGCTATCTTAGGGTTTATTTTATAGGTAAGTATTTAGATTTAAATAGGAATATTTTATTTTATAATATGAATTAGATTTATTTAATAAGAATTTAGTTAGGGGTGTTAGGGTTAGATAGACGGCTAGATTTAGAGTTCTGCGGCCAAAGGGGTGCGTTAGCTACGCATGCTTTTTTTCTCCCGCACCTTTTAAATACCGCTGGTGTTTAGAGTTCACAGAATGGCTGGGTTTTCAGTGCGTTAGGCTCCAAAAAGGGAGCTAATAGCATAATTTAACCCCACTGCAACTCTCGATACCAGCGGTGCTTACGGACGCAGCCAGCTTCAAAAACGTGCTCGTGCACGATTTCCCCATAGAAAACAATGGGGCCATTTGAGCTGAAAAAAAACCTAACACCTGCAAAAAAGCAGCGTTCAGCTCCTAACGCAGCCCCATTGTTTTCTATGGGGAAACACTTCCTACGTCTGCACCTAACACTCTAACATGTACCCCGAGTCCAAACACCCCTAACCTTACGCTTATTAACCACTAATCTGCCGCCCCGCTATCGCTGACACCTGCATATTTTTTTTAACCCCTAATCTGCCGCTCCGTACACCGCCGCTACCTACATTATCCCTATGTACCTCTAATCTGCTGCCCCTAACACCGCCGACCCCTATATTATATTTATTAACCCCTAATCTGCCCCCCACAACGTCGCCTCCACCTACCTACAATAATTAACCCCTAATCTGCCGACCGAACCGCACCGCTACTATAATAAATGTATTAACCCCTAATCCGCCTCACTCCCGCCTCAATAACCCTATAATAAATAGTATTATTTATTAAATAGTCTTATTAAATAAATTATTACTATTTCAATCTAAATACTTACCTGTAAAATAAACCCTAATATAGCTGCAATATAAATTATAATTATATTGTAGCTATTTTAGGATTAATATTTATTTTACAGGCAACTTTGTATTTATTTTAACCAGGTACAATAGCTATTAAATAGTTAATAACTATTTAATAGTTACCTAGTTAAAATAATTACAAAATTACCTTTAAAATAAATCCTAACCTAAGTTACAATTAAACCTAACACTACTCTATCAATAAATCAATTAAATAAAATACCTACAATTATCTACAATTAAACCTAACACTACACTATCAATAAATAAATTAAATAAAATACCTACAATTATCTACAATTAAACCTAACACTACACTATCAATAAATTAATTAAATACAATACCTACAAATAACTACAATTAAATAAACTAACTAAAGTACAAAAAATAAAAAAGAACTAAGTTACAAAAAATAAAAAAATATTTACAAACATTAGAAAAATATTACAACAATTTTAAACTAATTACACCTACTCTAAGCCCCCTAATAAAATAACAAAGACCCGCAAAATAAAAAATGCCCTACCCTATTCTAAATTAAAAACGTTCAAAGCTCTTTTACCTTACCAGCCCTTAAAAGGACCTTTTGTGGGGCATGCCCCAAATAATTCAGCTCTTTTGCCTGTAAAAAAAAACATACAATACCCCCCCCAACATTACAACCCACCACCCACATACCCCTAATCTAACCCAAACCCCCCTTAAATAAACCTAACACTAAGCCCCTGAAGATCTTCCTACCTTATCTTCACCTCGCCGGGTATCACACAGATCCGTCCTGGCTCCGAAATCTTCATCCAAGCCCAAGCGGGGGCTGGCGATCCATAATCCGGCTGAAATCTTCTATCAAGCGTCGGCTGAAGAGGTCCAGAAGAGGCTCCAAAGTCTTCATCCTATCCGGGAAGAAGAGGAGATCCGGACCGGCAACCATCTTGATCCAAGCGGCATCTTCTATCTTCATCCGATGACGAACGGCTCCATCGTGAAGACCTCCAGCGCGGATCAATCTTCTTCTTCCGACGTCCAACTGAAGAATGAATGTTCCTTTAAGGGACGTCATCCAAGATGGCGTCCCTCAAATTCCTATTGGCTGATAGGATTCTATCAGCCAATTGGAATTAAGGTAGGAAAATTCTGATTGGCTGATGGAATCAGCCAATCAGAATCAAGTTCAATCCGATTGGCTGATCCAATCAGCCAATCAGACTGAGCTCGCATTCTATTGGCTCTTCCGATCAGCCAATAGAATGCGAGCTCAATCTGATTGGCTGATTGGATCAGCCAATCGGATTGAACTTGATTCTGATTGGCTGATTCCATCAGCCAATCAGAATATTGCTACCTTAATTCTGATTGGCTGATAGAATCCTATCAGCCAATCGGAATTCGAGGGACGCCATCTTGGATGACGTCATTTAAAGGAACCGTCATTCAGCGAGTAGGCGTCGGTTGAAGAGGTTGGATCCGCATCGGTTGGGAAGAAGATGGCTCCGCTCCACTCCAGAAGAAAGAAGATTGAAGATGCCGCTTGATAGAAGACTTCATCCCGATGATGGACTTCCGACTTCAGCCCGATGATGGAGTTCTTCAGCCGCCGCTTGGATCAAGACTTTGGACCCTCTTCTGGACCGATCGCTGAACCCGGCGAGGTGAAGAAAAGGTAGGAAGATCTTCAGGGGCTTAGTGTTAGGTTTATTTAAGGGGGTTTTGGGTTAGATTAGGGGTATGTGGGTGGTGGGTTGTAATGTTGGGGGGGGTATTGTATGTGTTTTTTTTACAGGCAAAAAAGCTGAATTCTTTGGGGCATGCCCCGCAAAGGGCCCTTTTTAGGGCTGGTAAGGTAAAAGAGCTTTGAATTTTTTTAATTTAGAATATGGTAGGGCATTTTTTTATTTTGGGGGTCTTTGTTATTTTATTAGGGGGCTTAGAGTAGGTGTAATTAGTTTAAAATTGTTGTAATATTTTTCTAATGTTTGTAAATATTTTTTTATTTTTTGTAACTTAGTTATTTTTTTAATAAATGTAGGTAGGTGGCGGCGATGTAAGGGATGGCAGATTAGGGGTTAATAATATTTAACTAGTGTTTGTGATGCGGGAGTACGGTGGTTTAGGGGTTAATATATTTATTATAGTGGCAGCGATCTCCGGTTCGGCAGATTAGGGGTTAAACATTTTTATTTAGTGTTTGCGATGTGGGGGGCCTCGATTTAGGGGTTAATAGGTAGTTTATGGGTGTTAGTGTACTTTTTAGCACTTTAGTTAAGAGCTTTATGTATCGACGTTAGCCCATAAAACTCTTAACTACTGACTTTTAAATGCGGTACCAGTCTGGACAGGAGAGGCTGTACCGCTCACTTTTAGGAAGACTCGTAATACCGGCGTTATGCAAGTCCCATTGAAAATATGGGATACACAATTGACGTAAGTGTATTTGTGGTATTTTCGAGTCGCGGAAAAAAAGTGAGCGGTACACCTGTACCCGCAAGACTCGTAATACCAGCATTAGGAAAAAAGCAGCGTTGGGATCTCCACAGGAAGATGGTAGGTAACCCTCTTCTTGACTTCAGTCCCAGGGACTTCTGCTCCTCCAGCGGGTTCACACCAGGTCCGCTCTGCTAGTAGGTTTCGCAGATACCCCGCCGGGGTCTGTTGGAAATTTCAGGATGAGAACTGCATGCTGGGAACTGTGTGTTCCTTTTGGCGTGCGTGCCGCAACTGCAGGGGACCTCACCCAGTCGCAGATTGCGTCAAAAAAAGCGAGAAAAAGGATAAGGCTGGATCACGGGGCCCTGTTGTCGGTTAGAGCAGGCACCCCGCTCCGGGTGGCTGCAATTAGACCTTGGCTAGCGCTGTACCCGGAGAGGGATGTGGCTGCCTTGCTGGAGTTGGGTCTCCAGGAAGGTTTCATTATTCCAGTGCAAGGTAAGGTTAAGGGTTCTACGGGCCACAGGAACCTGAAATCTGCTTACCAGTTTCCAGAGGCATTAAAGGAGAAATTGGGTAAGGAAGTTTCCCTGGGTAGGATGGCCGGACCATTTAGGGTAAAGCCTATGCCGGGATTGGTTATCTCTCATTTAGGGGTCGTGCCAAAGAAAGACGCATGGATGATTCAACATCTTTCCTACCCGAAAGGCAGGTCAGTCAATCACCCTTGTTTACCCATGGGGTGTTCGATTTCCTGCGCCTATCAGCTTTTTCTTGCATTGGGCTGTATCCGAGGTGATGGGGGAAGATAGAATTGCTCACTATCTGGATGATTTTCTATTGGTGGGCAGACAGGGCTCCAGGGAATGTAAGTTACTTCTGCACAGCATGAGACTATTAATGACAAAATTTGGTGTTCCCTTGACAGAGGACAAAACGGAGGGCCCTTTTACATGTCTTACATTCTTAGGGATAGAAATTGATTCTGTAGCCGAGGAATGCAGACTTCCGGCAGATAAAGTCTGGAATATGCTGGAGGAAGTGAGAAGACTTGCTTGGGCGGGTTTTTGCACGTTAAAAGAGCTGCAATCCCTGTTGGGTCTGCTCAACTTTGCAGGTCGAGTCATCCCTATGGGGAGAATTTTTCTAAAAAGGATGAAGCGCATGTTGCCGGGGGTCACCTCCCCTAAGGCAAGAATAAAGGTTACCAAAGACATGAAGGACGATCTCCAGGTTTGGGATCAGTTTCTTAGGGATTTCAATGGGGTTTGCATTTGGAGAAAACCTCAGATGTCCACGCAGTCCATTCACCTTTTTACGGATGCTGCGGGGGCTTTTGGCTACAGGGCTTACCTAGATGGTAGGTGGAGCGCTGAGCCATGGCCAGTTGAATGGACCGTTAAGGGGCTTACCAGGAACATGTGCCTCCTGGAGATTTTCCCATTCTGGTGGCGTTGGAGATCTGGGGTGATGAACTTAAAAACAGTTTCGTGGATTTTTTGGACGGACAATATGAGTGTGGTCTTTTCCATCAATGGACTCTCATCTTCATCCCCAGCAGTGGTTAGATATCTTAGGATTCTGGTCTTGGGGTGCCTTAAGCGGAACATTGAGTTTCAGGCTAGGCATGTCCCTGGGGTTGCTAATATTATAGCTGATGCGCTTTCTCGTTTCCAATGGGAAAATTTTAGGAAGTTTGCTCTTAACGCTGCGACCCTGTCCTCCTTTCCTTTGGCAGGTGGCACTGGATGGCAGTCTCTGATTCCATTACTGAAGGCGTCCCTGGCACCTTCCACTTGGAAGTCTTATGTGAGGTATTGGGAAGAATGGGTATTCTTCTGCGATGTTCAGGGATTTCCTTCCTGCGCAGGTGAGCAAGATTGGTTGTTTTGCTGGCTTGCGGAGCTTAGAACTAAGCAAGTAAAAAAGGGGGCGGTGACTGCACGGTTGGCAGCAGTATCCTTTTTCTGTAAATTGTTCACACTGACGGACTCTTCCAAGACGTTTTTGGTTTGCCAAATTCTTCTGGGCTGAGGGAGGTCGGAAGTGCGGCGACCTGACATTCGGGAACCCATAACTGCTGATCGGTTACTCCTTCTACCTGACGTCTGTTCCTCGGAATACGAGGTTCAGCTTTTTTCCGCGGCGTTCGCCATGGCGTTTCATGGTGCCCTGCGAGTGGGGGAGTTGCTATCGCAGTCTAAGATGGCAAAAGTGGGAGGCATGCTGACTGAACACGTTAGATTAGCTGATAATGGGCTATTCATTCCTAGATCCAAAGTGGATCAAGAATGTAGGGGGGCTTGGCTGTCGCTTCCTGTGCATCAGGGTTCCGCCAGTTGCCCTTATGTCCTGTTAAAGGCCTTCTCGGATGTGCGTCCAGTGGGTTCAAAGAGGTTTTTAATTCCCCAGGACAGTACCCCTCTTACGAGATTCCAGTTCCGGGGGGTCTTTTGATGGGCCGCAGAAAAAATGGGTTAAAATCCCAATACCATAGCTCCTCACTCATTTAGGGTTGCGGATGCTACAAATGTGGCAGCTTTAGGTTGGTCTGCTGACCATATAATGGCATTGGGGAGGTGGAAATCTAGGAGATACCAGTTATATGTGAGACCCCTTTTATCCCACTGCTAAGAATTACGGTGTGTTGATGTTGTGATGTTTTCACTGTTGTGGTATGAACCTAACACTTGTTTCTGTTACAGGGCCTAGCAGTGGTCCGCTTCATGCCTGGATTGTGGGGCACTTGTTCGTGCACTGGGAAGCTATCCGAGCTTCTAATCAACCTGGAGGACAGCAAATGGGGTTCTCGTCATCTAGGGTGGTTGTTAGGTGGCTAGGAAGGAGAGGCCTTTGCTGGGCAGATATGCCTGGATTACTGCAAGACGCCATGAAACGTTGGGAGAAACCCCCCATTTTGATCATCCACTTAGGTGGAAACGATCTTAGCTCAATTCCCGGAAGGGATTTGAGTGCAGTGATCCAGTCAAACCTGCGCACCTTCAAAGCTTGGATGCCTGGTGTGAGAATGGGATGGTCAAACATTATTCCTAGGTTGACATGGCGTCATATGGCCAGCCATAGGGCTGCGTTTCAGGTCAGGAAGAGGCTCAATAGGGACATAAGGAAATTGTTGTTTGAGCTGAGGGACTTTGTTGTGGAGCACAAAACCATTACGGCAGCTGACTGAAGCCTCTACCGAGGCGACAGGGTACATCTTTCGGACCATGGCATGGACCTGTTTATTGAAGACCTAAGACAGACCCTACTCCTATTTGTGTGAGTTTGGGTGGCGGTCGAGAGTGGCCCTGAATATGTGGCAAGTGGACAGTGTCCGGGGGCAGGATGTGATCGAGGTAGAGTGACGGCTACTTCCGGCCAGGGGTGATTATGTCACACGCCTCTATTGTAGGTGTGTGTTATTGGGCCAATCACTCTCTTGTGTTACCTAGTGGTGTGTACACACCCCCATCAATACGTGTGTTTCACGTCACAAACATGGATCGCTATCAGCGTTGCCAAACCTAACGTGATTGGTGGAGCGGTGTGTACAACCTAAGACCTGATAATTCACTATCTCACTTCTGAATATGATACCATGTTGTTACTAACACTTGTTAAATATACTGTTAGTCTGTTACAAAAATGAAATGATCCATATAGTTTGATTTATGAGTGAACACCGAAAAGTATAAACAAGGCTATTAAGAATTCGGTATTGTGAATGATATGTATTACATATGCAGCCTCAAGTTTTCAACCCGGGCTGTGAACATATACAATATATATTGTTATGTGAATAGAATGGCGTGAATGTGAATGGTCTGACATCTTCTGCCTAAGCTATGTGATGAATTATTATCTAAATAGAAAAATGTGTGAATTATGAAGATGTGAAAGAGTGTGTAAAATAATGACTAAACTTTAAAATGACTAAATATTAAATGTGCTCCTAAAGCGATGTGCTTGATATTGATGAATGTTAAAATAAATACATAATAAACTTAGTTCTAATAATATTCCGGCCAGGGGTGAAGTCCTCAGACAGCTACTTCTGGCCAGGGGTGAAGTCCTCAGACGTGTGTCTGGGGTGTTCCCTGCCCGTGTGATTCGAAGCCGAGAAGGGAACCTAAGCCTTTCCAGTATTGAGCTATGCTCTGCTTCCTCTCCTGCGCCCTGGTACTGCCCATCTTGTTAGCATGGGTTACTACGCATTAGCTAGTACCTGATTGCCACCCCCTGGTCCAGGTTTATTCGTGCTGGTCGTTTGGTTCCTGTGTTGCCACAATAAACATGACCTGCGGATTTTATAACCAAGAAGTTGTCTGTGTGTTTATTTCTATGTTATAAATGAAGTTAAAGGTTTACATTAAACTTGAGAATGTAAATAATATAAGGCTGATATGTTCACTGGGTATAGAGGAATGGGCAGCAATAGACAAGAAAGTGGCAGTCCTTAAACCATTCAGGGATGTAACAGAAAATTTAAGTCAGGCCAATGCAAGCCTGGGGCAGTAATCCCTTTATTCACCCAATTTATAAACAAAATGAATGGCTTTCTAGACCCTGTTTTCTCAACAGCTGGGCCTTGATGACAACAACCCGGCATACCCCTGCTGCTCTCTCTGACAGGCCCGCTACTCCACACATAAGGAATACCGGGCAGGCCTGTTAGAGTGCTATTGCACATGCAATCGTGAGCACATAGTGGCAGTTCAGTTGGAGGAAAGCATGAGGCAGTTGGGATTGGACCTGGACACCGCAGGTATGTTTGTGATACTTGCCCACTGACACCAATGAACCCATTGACACCAATAAAAATATTTATTGTTTTCCCCACTGATACCAATATATATATGACTACCGGGCTCTGAACATGTACAGCTTTACTGGGCCTTGAGGTCACTTGGTTTGAGAGTCACTGTTCTAGACAACATTGAACCTTTGCCTAGTGAGAGAGTGTATGCAGAGGTGGCTACATTCATTAAGAGGCTAAAGAATAGATATGTGCATGGCAAAAAAAATTCGGTTCAGTTGGGATCGATTCATAATTTTTCGAATTTCGGTTCGGATCGATTCGAATTCGGAAAATTTTGAATCGATTCGGTTTGGATTCGTTTCGGATTCATTCGGATTCTAAGAAATTCGGCTGGATTCGTTTCGATTCGGTTCGGAAATTCGGATTATAGTAGCGGCGATGTTGGGGGCGGCAGATTAGGGGTTAATAAGTGTAGGTAGGTGGCGGCGACATTGGGGGAGGCAGATTAGGGGTTAATAAATATAATGTAGGTGGCGGCGATGTTGGGGCAGCAGATTAGGGGTTTATAAATGTAATGTAGGTGGCGGCGGTGTCTGTAGCGGCAGATTAGGGGTTAAACATTTTATTATAGCGTTAGGTGGGATTAGACTAGTATTATGTACTGTATATTAGGTGTAACCCATAGCAGAGTGATATAACCTAATATACTGTACAATACTAGTGTAATCCATGGCCATCCGAATTTACCGAATAAATCAGAACTAATTCGGATTTATTCAGTAAATTCGGCAGTATTTTAATTCGGAAATTCGGTTCGATCCGAATCTCCGAATTTGCTGAATTTTCAGAATTTCCGAATCGATCCGAAACAAATTGCACATATCTACTAAAGAAGGTTCCATGCAGGGTGGCACCCAATAGTATATATTAGACACCATATATGACACACAATTAAGCGCTAGCTGATAGTACTTAATAACACCTTGGCATTGTGATTGGACAGGCTAGTCCAAAGTATGTGTTAGATGCAGCAGCAGAGGGGGGTATGCTAAATGACACAAAAGAGCAGAAGTTGGAGCCCCTTGCAGCAGCAGCAGCTGTACACAACTGTCCTCCACATCTGTTTCAGCTGTCCACAATAGTGGTGCTCCAAGCAAGAATTGTCAAGCAGCAGCTATATATAATCATATAGTTATATAGGTATAGATACATATTTTACCAAAATACCATCAGATATATGTAGAAATATGTATTTATGAATAAATAGAACATATTTCTCAATGTGAAGAAAATTGGAATGTGAAATATTAATATTTTCATGTCAAGTTTGTGCACTTGAGAAAACAAGATTGGGTTTACGCTCGAGTAGGGGGTTACGTTTTTTTCCACTTTTTAAGTTCCATTGACTTCTATGAGGGAATCTGTTAACGCGATTGTGATATTACCTCGAGCAAAGAGTTTTTACTTTCAACTTGTAATCGGAGCGCTACCCGACGTGCACCAAAAGCTTACATCTAGCGGAGTTAGCGCACGAGTGGGTGCGATAAATAGCGCTCCACTCATAATCTAGCCCAATGTGTTTTATTATTAAACCAAACATTTTCTTATTGTTTTGAACAGTTTTGAAATTGATTAAGAAAAACTACTACACAATGTTTCTGGTATACAAACGCAAATGTTTACAAAAGTGCACAAATCCAAAATATCTGTCTTTCACACACAATCATTTGTGTTTTTTACTCTCAACGGTGCCTGCTTTGTCATAGTTTAACAAAAATATCTCAAAATGAATTCACTTATCTTAAGGGACATGAAACCCAAAAGTATTTATTTCATGATTCAGACAGAGCATGCAATTTAAAAAAAGTTTCCTATTTATTTCTGTCATCAAAAAGGCTTCTTTCTCACATTATTCCTTCTTTGAAGATCTAGATAAATAGCAAGCACGTGTCTGGAGCACTACATAGCAGGAAATAGTGCTGTCTTCTAGTGTTCTTGTTAATAGATAACATTCTTGCAATAAACAATAAAAAAGCCCTTTATTACCCATTCCCCAGTTTTGCATAACTAACACAGTTATATTAATATACTTTTTACCTCTGTGATTACCTTGTATCTAAGCATCTACAGACTGTCCCCTTATCTCAGTTCTTTTGACAGACTTGCATTTTAGACAATCAGTGCTGACTCATAAATAACTCCAGTGAACACAATCGGCTAGATTATGAGTTGTGGGTTAAGGTTAAAAATCAGCGTTAAGAGGTCCTAACGCTGCTTTTTTACGCCCGCTGCTATTACGAGTCTTGAAGGTTTAGGGTCACCGAACACTTCTTTGGCCTTACCGCAAAACGACTTATGTAAACTTTGTAAAGTCTTTTTTCTATGGGACTTCCATAGCGCCGGTATTACGAGTCTGTCCTTGGAGGCCAAAAACTGAGCGGTACAGCCTACCCTGTCAAGATCCGTAACGCATTCTAAAGTCAGTAGTTAAGAGTTTTATGGTACAACGCCATAACATAAAATTAACATAAAACTCATAACTAAAGTGCTAAAAAGTACACTAACACCCATAAACTACCTATTAACCCCTAAACCGAGGCCCTCCCGCATCGCAAACACTATAATAAAATGTTTAACCCCTAATCTGCCGCTACAGACACCGCCGCCACCTACATTACATTTATGAACCCCTAATCTGCTGCCCCAACATCGCCACCACCTACATTATATTTATTAACCCCTAATCTGCCTCCCCCAATGTCGCCGCCACCTACCTACACTTATTAACCCCTAATCTGCCGCCCCCAACGTCGCCGCTACTATAATAAACATATTAACCCTTAAACCGCCGCACTCCTGCCTCGCAAACATTAGTTAAATATTATTAACCCCTAATCTGCCGTCCCTAACATCGTCGCCATATACTTACATTTATTATCCCCTAATCAGCCGCTCCCAACGTCGCCACCACTATACTAAATGTATTAACCCCTAAACCTAAGTCTAACCCTAACACCCCCTAACTTAAATATAATTAAAATAAATCTAAATAAAATTACTATAATTAACTACATTATTCCTATTTAAAACCAAATACTTACCTATAAAATAAACCCTAAGCTAGCTACAATATAATAGTAGTACTAATAGTAACATAGTAGCTAGCTTAGGGTTTATTTTTATTTTACAGGCAAGTTTGTATTTATTTTAACTAGGTACAATAGTTTTTAAATAGTTATTAACTATTTACTAACTACCTAGCTAAAATAAATACAAAAGTACCTGTAAAATAAAACCTAACCTGTCTTACACTAGCACCTTACCTTACACTACAATTAAATAAATTACCTAAATTAAATACAATTAACTAAATTACACAAAAAGTTACAATAACACCTACACTACACTACAATTAAATACATTTACTACATTAAATACAATTACCTAAATTAAATTAAAATAGCTAAAGTACAAAACAAAAACCCACTAAATTACAGAAAATAATAAACAAATTACAAGATATTTAAACTAATTACACCTAATCTAATAGTCCTATCAAAATAAAAAAAGCCCCCCCAAAATAAAAAACCACAGCCTAATCTAAACTACCAATAGCCCTTAAAAGGGCCTTTTGCGGGGCATTGCCCCAAAGTAATCAGCTCTTTTACCTGTAAAAAAAATACAAACAACCCCCCCAACAGTAAAACCCACCACCCACACAAAAAAAAAACCAAATAAATACTATCTAAAAAAAACTATGCTCCCCATCGCCCTGAAAAGGGCATTTGGATGGGCATTGCCAATAGGATTGATCTTGCATTCTATTGGCTGATTGGAACAGCCAACAGAATGCAAGCTCAATTCTATTGCCTGATTGGATCAGCCAATAGGATTGAACTTCAATCCTATTGGCTGATTGCATCAGCCAATAGGATTTTTTCTACCTTAATCCCGATTGGCTGATAGAATATTATCAGCCAATTGGAATCTAAGGGACGCCATCTTGGATGACATCACTTAAAGGTACCTTCATTCTGTTTTAGTCATCGGATGAAGAGGATGCTCTGCGTCGGATGTCTTGAAGATGGACCCGCTCCGCGCCGGATGGATGAAGATAGAAGATGCCATCTGGATGAAGACTTCTGCCCGTCTGGAGGACCACTTCACCCGGCTTGGATGAAGACTTCTCCCAGCTTTGTTGAGGACTTCAGCCTGGCTTGGATGAAGACTTCTCCCGGTAAGTCGATCTTTAGGGGGTTAGTGTTAGGTTTTTTTAAGCGTGCATTGGGTGGGTTTTATTTTTAGATTAGGGACTTTGGGCCTGCATAAGAGCTAACTGCCCTTTTAAGGGCAATGCCCATCCAAATGCTCTTTTCAGGACAATGGGGAGCTTAGGTTTCTTTAGATAGTATTTTATTTGGGGGGTTGTTTGTGTAGGTGGTGGGTTTTACTGTTGGGGGGTTGTTTGTATTTTTTTTTTACAAGTAAAAGAGCTGATTACTTTGGAGCAATGTCCTGCAAAAGGCCCTTTTAAGGGCTATTGGTAGTTTAGTTTAGGCTAGGGTTTTTTTTATTTTGGGGGGACTTTTTTTATTTTGATAGGGCTATTAGATTAGGTGTAATTAGTTTAAATATCTTGTATTTTTTTTATTATTTTCTGTAATTTAGTGGGGGGGGGTTGAACTTTAGCTAATTTAATTTAATTTAGGAAATTGTATTTCATTTAGTTAATTTATTTAATTATAGTGTAGTGTTAGGTGTTAGTATTACTTAGGTTAGGTTTTATTTTACAGGTACTTTTGTATTTATTTTAGCTAGGTAGTTAGTAAATAGTCAATAACTATTTAATAACTATTGTATCTAGTTAAAATAAATACAAACTTGCCTGTAAAATAAAAATAAACCCTAAGCTAGCTACAATGTAACTATTAGTTATATTGTTGCTAGCTTAGGGTTTATTTTATAGGTATTTCATTTTAAATAGGAATAATGTAGTTAATGATAGTAATTTTCTTTAGATTTATTTAAATTAGATTTAAGTTAGGGGGTGTTAGGGTTAGACTTAGATTTAGGGGTTAATAACTTTAATATAGTGGCAGCGACGTTGGGGGCGGCAGATTAGGGGTTAAT
Source organism: Bombina bombina (assembly GCF_027579735.1). NCBI lineage: Eukaryota > Metazoa > Chordata > Amphibia > Anura > Bombinatoridae > Bombina > Bombina bombina. The sequence continues at coordinate 275,004,598 of NC_069500.1, read as the reverse complement.
AAGTGTAGGTAGGTGGCGGCGACATTGGGGGCGGCAGATTAGGTGTTAATAAATATAATGTAGGTGGTGGCGATGTTGGGGGCAGCAGATTATGAGTTCATAAGTATAATGTAGGTGGTGGCGGTGTCCGGAGCGGCAGATTAGGGGTTAATAAGAATAATGTAGGTGTCGGCGATGTCGGGGACGGCAGATTAGGGGTTAATAAGTGTAGGATTATGGGTGTTTAGACTCGGGGTTCATGTTAGGGTGTTAGGTGTAGACATAAAATGTGTTTCCCCATAGGAATCAATGGGGCTGCGTTAAGGAGCTTTACGCTGCTTTTTTGCAGGTGTTAGGCTTTTTCTCAGCCGGCTCTACCCGTTGATAACTATGGGGAAACCGTGCATGAGCACGTACAACCAGCTCACCGCTGACTTAAGCAGCGCTGGTATTGGAGTGCGGTAATGAGCAAAATTTAGCTCAACGCTCACTTCTTGTCTTTTAACGACGGGTTTGTAAAAACCCGTAATACCAGCGCTGTAGGTAAGTGAGCGAAAACTGCTTGTTAGCACCGCACAGCTCAAAACTAAAAACTCATAATCTAGCCGAATGTTATCTATATGACACACATGAACTAGCACTGTCTAATTGTAAATACTGTCAAAACCCACTGAGAAAAAAGGCGGTCTTCAACGGCTTAGAAATCAGTTTATGAGACAACCTAGGTTTGGCTTTCAACAAAGGAATAAAAAGAGAACAAAGCAAATTTGATGATAAAAGGAAATTGGAAAGTTGTTTAGAATTGCATGTCCCTTTAAATGCATGCCTTTTATGTTGTATTCTCTCTTTATAAAATGAATAAACAGAAGCTCACTTGGAAGCATTGTTTTTTTTGTAATAAATTTGTGACTGTTTACCAGGAAAATTTCTGCATTAAAAGCTTGTGATTTTATTCACGTCAGTGTAACCTAAAGAGAAATGTATTTTCCTTCACAAAATCAATAAACCAATTGCATTTAGTAGAAATTTCTCTGCATGGTCAGTACAGATAATTATATGCCATTTCTCTGATGCAACAAAGATCAGTTGTTAGTTTACAATATAGTAATATTACAACTTTGTATTTCATGTATGTATGTATGTATGTATGTAGGAAAGGTGAGAGAGTGTGTTCACACACATTTGTGCATGTGTGCACATGCATTTGTGTGTGTATGTGTATGTATGTGAGTGTGTGTGTGTGTGTGTGTGTGAATGTATGTGTGTGCACAAATGCATTTGTGTGTGTGTGCACATGCATTTGTGTGTGTATGTATGTGTGTGTGCGCGCATTTGCATTTGTGTATGTGTATATGTGTGTGTGTGTATGTGTGTACTCACATGCATTTGTGTGTGTGTGTATGTATGTATGTGTGTGTGCGCAGATGCATTTGTGTGTGTTTATGTGTGTGTGCAGATGCCTTTGTGTGTGTGTGTGAACATGCATTTGTTTGTATATGTATGTGTGTGTGTATGTGCATATGCATTTGTGTGTATTTGTGTGTATGTGTGTGTGTGTGCACATGCATTTGTGTGTATGTATGTGTGTGCACATGCATTGTGCGTGTATGTATGTGTGTGTGTGCGCATCTGCATTTGTGTGTGTGTATATGTGTGTGTGTTCACATGCATTTGTGTGTGAATGTGTGTGTGCACAGATGCATTTGTATGTGTTTATGTGTGTGCGCGCATATGCATTTGTGTGTGTTTGTGTATAATTTGTCGGTGTGTGTATATATGTGTGTGTGCATTTGTGTGTGTATATATGTGTGTGTGTATATAAATATATATATATATATATATCTGTGTGTGTGAACAAGCATGATTTTGTATGTGTAATGATAATATGGTGCAGTTGTGGTCATGTAATTGCATGACTAAATGTTACCCATTTTCTATCTAGGACAGTAAACAAATGTTAACTTTTTTCTAAAGTGCACTGTACCACCACATTAATGGGTTACCTTGTTGTACTAACAACCCAGCACTATGCCGATTTTTACACCAAACACAGCTGGTTTAAATAAAATCACCTACTTCACACTAGAAGTACCTGCTTCCAGAGTTGGTCTTGTTCTCAAGTAATTTAATCTTCAGCCAATTGTAGATAGCTAATAAAAATAATACCAGACTTAATAAGTTACAAAAGAGAATCCCCCTTACAACTAAAGTGTACAAAGGAAAAAGCGATCCACATTTTATAGGAGTATCTGGCAAGCTGACCAGATAAAGAGCTCTGCATAACAATGGTCTTATGTGGCACAAAAAGTATATATACAGAAATCATGAGAGTGCCCCAGGTGCAAAGTGGGAGAAGGTTCTGTGAGCATGTTGTTAAAATTGAAGAAAGAATGTATTGAGCAATATATAGGCAAATGCTGAAATAGAATCTGCTGCAGCAGAATTAAAGACAAATTGAAGATTGGGCGGCCAATTAATCATGTCAGGCGCCATCGGACATGATCCGCTGAGTAGATCATGTCCGCCCAATATCACTGAATGCCGACAGAGATTTAGCATTGTACAAGTGAACTGGTGAACTGCTTGTGCAATGCCGCCCCCTGCAGATTTGCGGCTAATTGGCCGCTAGCAGGGGGTGTCAATCAACCCGATTGTATTCGATTGGGCTGATTGCTGTTCGCGGCCTCAGAGGCAGCGAACCAGTTAAGGAGCAGTGGTCTTAAGACCGCTGCTTCTTAACTGCTGTTTCCAGCGAGCCTGAAGGCTTGCGTTGAAACAGCTGCATTGGGGCCGATTGACCACTTGGTAAATCGGCCCCTGGGAGGACATTAATCTTTTCTCACTCAACAATACAAAAAACAAAACCAGTGCAACATTGGAGTGACTCAGAAAATAAAAGGTAAATGTCCTAAATAGGCACAGTCAAAGAGAATTTAAAAAGCTGCAAATTAAGCTTTGGAGCGCCTTCAGCTGCAGACTTGCATGTTTTTCTAGAAAATCTGAAGAAAACCAAATATACTACCAATAAATCTATCACTATGACTATGTCTGGAACCACAGACCTCCAAGAATAGCTACAGGAAAAATGCATTCACAATATGCAGAGAATAGTAGGGTGGTGTCAGCATGACACTTCTATCTAGACCCAAATGTTGGGATGCTTGCTGATCCCCAGCAGATACAACCCTCATAAACAAACAAAACACAGTTAAAAATATCAGAAACCTTTGTCTACAGGTTACAGATTAAACACCAGTTTCAAAACATTTCCACAAAAATCTTAAACAACCCTGATATCTTAAAGGGACAAAATAACGTACCTTTGCATACCTTGAATATACGGCAACAGATGCCCATTCTTTTACGTTTAGAGGCAGGTAAACTTAAACCCAAACATTCTGTTGAGCACATAGGTCACAATTTGTTTGTTTAAACATTGTGTTAGATAACACCAAGTGGGACATTATCTAATGATACACAAAGATAGGCACAACTTGACACACTCATCTACCATCTTTGAAAAACTACGGTATGTTATGAAGAGAAACCTCAAAGAGGACTTCTATTCCTACTTTATATCAAATTGATGGTTGTCACTAACCCTAGAGTCCCCTAACATATCCTCACGAGCACTGGAAATCAATATTAAGATGCAGACCAGATGGTACCTAACTTCCCACAAAAATTATAAAAAAATTTTTATGGAAGCAACAGACCCAGGAAGGGATGTCAGGAGAAAGGGGACTTGCTTCATGTATGGTGAAGTTGCTTAAAAAATTGACCCTATTAGGAATTCATTAATATAACCAGGCGCAAAATATTGGGTTGCCAACTATACACACACAGACTGGTTTTCCTTCTTAATTAACCACTAGGCCTTAAATGTTAAATATTAATAAAAGCCACTAAACAACTCATACCTAAGTACTGGAAATCCTCCGATATTCCCTCCATAGAAGAATGGTGAGAGTGAGTTAGTCAGACTTATCACCTAAAAAAATATCACTAATTTAAATCAGACCAACTTGATTTACATCAAGACATTAGTATTATCATGGTAATTTATGTGTATAGCATGATGTTTTACTGGCAATCATATACGAAGGAATGAGGAGAACTCCTACACCTATTAAAATTTGGAGGGTACAAAACTTTTGTTTGTTATTTGCTGCTGGATGCCATTTTTACTCACCTGTCTCTCTCTTCGCCTGCTGCAGAGTGTGAAACGCTGCTCACTACACCTAGGTGCCTTCTTATGGCTAAACTGGAGAACATCATTAGTGAGAGACATGTTGCAGTCCCAGAATTATGACGTCATCATTCCCTATTTAAGTGCCTGAGTTCAGTCTGTCTTTGCCCTTGCGTTGTCTCAGACTTCTTTGTGAGTTACTGTTCCTGTGTATAACCTGTCTTGTTTGATGTCCCTTCTGGTTCCTGATCCCTGGCTTGTTCCTGACTATGCTGATCTTTGTGTTCCTGACTCCGGCTCGTCTGACTACTTGCTTTGGCTCCTGACCTGGCTCGTCTGACTACCACCTTTGGCCTTGACTCCTGGCTTGTAATTTGGCTTTTGGACTCTTTATTATTTTTTGTTATTATTTAATAAAGGTGTGATTATTTAGCATTTCACGTCTCTGTCTGATTCCTGGTATGCTTATATAGAATACTTGGTCCCACTGTGACAGTGTTAAGAAGTAATACAGAGGCGCCACTCCATAGGTGAATGATAATGATAAAGGTGTTTTGATGCCACGGTCAGCTCTTCAATAATAAAGAAGGTCACTGTAGTAAAAAAACATAAAAAGAAAGAAGGCGCTCCAATGGCACAATGACTTCAGGATATTAGCCCTTGTAAGGGTCCTCAAGAGCTCCCCAGCTAGCTCACCTCTGGTCATACAGGATACAGAGAAATCACTTGTGTATATTTGATGGAAATCCCACAGAAAATAAATCACCATCCAGGATATCCAAATACTTTAAAATTTCCCAAGGTAACTTGGAATCAAAATTTATTAAAAAGTGTGTGTACACACAATAAAAACAAGGCTAAACGCGTTTCACAAGTTACAACGTGCTTTTTCAAGCAGCAAATGATATACAATACCCACGAGATTAAGTATATATACCCATACTGAGATAATTGGTTAATTTACAACTCTCAACAGTATATTCATAAACACATACAATTCTATTAGTTTGTACATGCAAAGAACACACAATAAGCATTCATATAATGTACATAAACAACAGAAGTGCATAGATGATACCTTAAACCGTGATAACAGTAACTGTCCCATTTCGACCATTCGTTGTTGCAGCCGTTAGTGACATCATCACCGTATTTACATTTTTTTTTTAAATTGGCCAATGGGATTTCGCTAGATCGTAGCGTAACCGTAATTTGAATAAGTCCAGGGAAAATGAAATTTATGTTTATAGTTCATACTACCAGTACCAACATTTGGTGTCTCTTAAAGGATACGGTCATATGACCAGTAAACAATCTAAAATGAATAACGGTATAAGGAAAAAACGGTCATATGACCATGTCAGTGATCTAATTCACACAAAACTAAAGGAACCTCTGATGGACAAGAATATATCATCTATTGATAAGACAAATATAACAATTTCCCAATTATAATACAAATGAGAAGAAAAGGATGATACAAGGGGGCAGATTTAAGCAGCAGTGTATGCTGCTGTTTCCCGCGCGAGTCTTCAGGATCACCAAAAACTTAAGTTAAGAAGCAGCGGTCTTAAGACCGCCGCTCCTTAACTCGTCCGCCACCTCTAAGGCGGCGGACAGCAATCATCCCGATCCGATAAGACCAGGATGATTGACACCCCCTGCTAGCGGACAATTTGCCGCCAATGTAGGGGGCAGCATTGCACAATCATTTCGATGTGGGGCGGACATGATCCTCTACAGCCCGCACATTAATAAATCGGCCCCAAGGTGTTCAAATGGGAACACTAGACATATTTATAGATACACTTCATCATATTCTATATTGATAAAAATAGGGAAAACATCTAATATAATAATAATCTGGCAGAAAAAAACAACAAAACAATAATAAACAGTAGCAAAACCTGAAAAAATACACATCCACATATAAATCAGATATATGAAAGAAAAAACACATATATATATATATATATATATATATATATATATATATATATATATATATGCAGTATATCAGACATAAGTACAAAAATATATATTATTATATGTATAATTTTATATGTTATACTAATTAAAGGCTGCCAGGTCTAGATTTTCATTGAGGGTCCTCAATTTCCAGATCCAGAAAGTCTCCCTTTGTCTTAATTCCTGGTACCCTGACACATGTAGTATAATACATATTACACAGGGTTACGGTTAACATGTAGATGCTGAGACACTCTTTTGGTTTATTTTTCATTTATTTGAAACAAAACTGTCTATTATATTAACTATGTACACACATATTAAGGTTGGCATGCATGGCAGACCACCGTGACATAATAGGTTGGACTTTTTATAATAACAAAGACTGGGACATTGTGAGGCCATGAGTTAAGTAAAATATTTAGCAATTTATCATTCTCATGCAGCAAGAATACATAGGAATCATGTTTTTTGTAAGAAATGTGCATGCTTGCAATTTTGCCAATACATTTTAAATTAACTGTGTACTTCACAGGTAGGATTGTCATGTGCCTAGTTACTGCACATAAAGCACTGAAGGGGATCTCCTAGCTGGCTTGTGATATTGATCCAGTGCTGTGGAAACTGCGAATTCATCTCTGAAGCCATGTACCTCTTAATTATATAATTATCTCTTAATTAAATTTAATGAAAATCCTTGTATTGTATCTATAATCGTGTTTTTTCTGGTAATCTGTCCAACAACTCTCACAATCTAAAAAAGCACTCAGGGCTCATTCTTCTGTGTGTAGCACCTTCCACTTACCAATTGTTGATCCAAATGTGCTCAATGGGATAGCAAAATTGTTTTACATTTTACTAAATCATATACTTTATGTCTAACTACATTAGAATGCCTTCAACAGTTTGCACGTGTGTACAAGTATGCTTGTGTTTTTTGTGTTTTATATGTTTAGATAAATAAATTCCAAGCTGCAAAAAAATCAACACATATAAACCACAAGAATTTATGGGGCTTTATTAAAAATGTTTTGTTTTGTTTTTTTATTAGAAATAATTCATAAAAAATACAAAAACATGAAATAAACCATAATACACCTAAACATTACATTGCGTACAATTTCAACAATTTCGTGTCATAATTCTTATACTTAAGACATCACATAAAATATACATGATTTAGGCCATGATTAAAGTGAAGTAAATTTAAATTTCATATTACCCATTTAGACACTTATCTTATAAATATCAACATGAATATCATTTACTCTTAACATCTTATAAATTCAGTTTGATGTATCTTAACTAAACAAAGCTTCCTAACCCTTCCTCAAGGTGTAACTAAACCTCGTGTGTTTTTCCCTTTAAGAGCCTAATTCGAACAAATATAGCCCTAAAACTACTAGATCCACCTTAAAGTCAAAGTAAAGGCCTCTTATATTCTAAGTGGAGCAAAAATTCTATCTTTTTCCTGAGGATCTAGATTGTCAATAAAAATCCCCCATTTTTTATTAAACTCAGTTATTCTAACGTACTTATCGTATAATACATCAAATAGTTCTATATTCAGTTGTTCTAACATACAGTTAAGGAACTCCTTCATACTAGGACCTCTATTAGATAACCACTTTTTCATTATACATTTTCTCCCTAAAAGGATTATCATGGATAACAGTTTAATATTTCCTTGTTTAACCTGCTCATTACATATAAGTAAAATATTCAAAAAATTCAGGTTAATCTTATATTTTAAAATCCTAGATGCCCAATAACTGATCTTTGACCAGAATTGACCAATTTTCGGACAATCCCAAAACAGATGTTTTAAATTCGGGTCATACAAATTACATTTGACACAGTTTCTATTACAGTTAAACCATCTTGAGGCCGTTTTAGGTGTTATATAAAATCTATGTAAAACTTTCATTTGAGATTCCCTAAGGTATGAGTCATGAGTAGTTGTCATAATAGTTTTCAAGCTTTTTTCTATTTGCAATACTTCCAGGTTTACAGAGGCCTCTCTTTGCCAACCCTCAATAATTCTCTCCCTTATACTAATTGAGTTTGAGTCTATTAATGTCTTATATAATCTTGAATAAGAGTATATTTCTTTTTTATAATTCTCCGTCATAAAATATAAGGGGTGGGGTTCCCATATGGTATTGGGGAATTTACTTATAATCTCCTTTATATAGAGAGCTATTTGATTGTATGCAAAGTAGTGTAGATCAGATAAACCAAATTTACATTGGAGATCCTTAAATGTATATATTAATCTATTCGAAGGACTTAATAAATCTCCTATCTTGTATATTCCCTTCTTCTCCCATTCCCTAAATATAACAGAGTTCATACCTGGTCTAAAATTTGGATTACCATTTATGGGTAAATATATCGATCCTCTAATTGGAAAGTGCATGATCTTACTGGTGAAATGCCATGCTCTCAGAATATCTCTATACATAATATTATTCCTAAGTGCACTATCAATATCTTTCAAGGCCATATGAAGTACAAAAGCTTTATTTATTCCTCTTACTACTATTCTTTCCAAGGAGCTTTCAGAAAAATGTTCAGTGCCCATCAACCACTCCATAGCTATCCTGGTTAGTGATGAAAGATTATATAAATAGACATCCGGTACCCCTAATCCACCTTGTAACATTGGTTGCTTTAATTTTTCTAAGAAAATGCGTGGTTTTTTTCCCTTCCAAATAAACCTAGTAAAAATCTTATTTAATCTTTCTAAATCCTTTCTGAGTATTAATATTGGTAACATATTTAAAGGGTATAACAGCTTAGGTAAGATCATCATTTTGATTATGTGTACTCTTCCCATTAACGAAATGGGTAATGAACTCCATCTTCTAAGAGATTTTTCTAAAGATACAAATATTTTCTCATAGTTTAATTTGTACCAATTTTCCGGATTTGGGGAAATATCAATCCCTAGATAAGTTATAAAATTTGGCGCTTCTATAAATGGCAACTTTCCTAAAACCTCTATGTCTCTTTTGTTCAACCATAATACTTCTGATTTTGTATAGTTTACTTTGAAACCTGAAAATTGGCCAAATTCAGAAATAACAGCAAGGATCTTATTTAAATGTGTCTCAGGGTTTTGAATAAAAAGCAGCATGTCATCTGCGTACAACGAGAGGTGGTATTTTTTTATCCTCTATTTCTATACCTGTATACACATTTCTTAGTTTGATTGCTAAAGGTTCCAATGTTAAATTGAATAAAAGAGGGGATAAGGGACATCCCTGACGAGTTCCTCTACCCATAGTGAATCTAGCTGACATCTCACCATTAACCGTAACTGATGCATTTGCTTTTGAATAAACATTTTTAATAAAGTTATTAAATGAGCCTTTTATATTATATTCTGTTAAACACGATGTTAGATATGGCAATTCAACTCTGTCGAACGCCTTTTCAGCGTCTAGGGCTAAGAGCAGAGTGTTTGGAATCGACTCACTATCCCTTTGTTGTTTCAAAAGCCAAAAATAATTTACCATGTGAAGAACCTTACGTATATTTTTACTGGATGATCTCGCCTGAATGAACCCGGATTGATCTTTATGAATTAATTCTGGGAGGAGACTTTTTAATCTGTTAGAAAGTATTTTGGCCAATATCTTGTAATCTTGGTTAAGAAGAGATATTGGGCGATATGAGGTAACACATTGTGGGTCTTTCCCACTTTTAGGGATTACTATAATGTTAGCCGCTGAAAACACTGTCGAGGGCTTTATATTTTCACTAAGATAGTCATTAAATAAATTTGTCATTATCTCTAATACAGATTCCTTCATACTTGTATACCATTCTGACGGAAGGCCGTCTGGTCCCGGAGCTTTACCTAAAGGCAAACTAGCTATTACCTCCCCAACCTCTTGTACAGTTACCTTGGAATTTAAGGAATCTTGTTGTTCTTGTGAGATCTTTGGTATTTTAACCTCATCCATAAAAAGTTCACTTTTTCCTTCTTCTTTACTGCTCTCCGATGTATATAACTTGCAATAATATTTCCTAAATTCCTCTACTATCTCAGAATTTTTAATTGATATTTTTTCTTTAGATTTTATAGATAAAATTTGTTTCGCTGAATTTTGTATTTTTACTATAGAAGCCAAAATCTTTCCCGATCTGTTTCCGAATCTATATAGTTTCCCTTTTTCTTTCCTAATATCTCTTATAGCCTGTTGATTTAAATGTGTCTCCAATGCTTTCCTATCTTCCATATATTTTTTCCTCCAAAATTCGGATCTAACTTCTATAAATTGGCTATATGAAAATGCTGTTTTTTCACTTAATTCTTTATATTGTCTATTAATTTCTTTATTATGGTTTAATACATAAGCAGTTATTTCTCCTCTAATTACCGCTTTCCCCGCCTCCCAGATGGTTTCATTATTTTGACAGCTCTTAACATTAAAATTTAAATATTCTCTCCATTTTTGATTAATATGTTCTCTAAAGTGATCTGATCCATATAAAAACTTTGGATATCTAAAGCTAATTGTTCCGTTATGTTTCCTACCTAGAGATAATTTTAAATCTATCATAGCGTGATCCGAGATAATAATTTTATTGACATTCACTTCCTCTATATGTGTTGTTAAAGCCTTGGAGATCAAAAAGAAATCAATCCTAGAGAAGGAAGCTTGTGCTTTTGAGTAATACGTGAATTCTCTTTGTGATGGATTTTTATATCTCCAAGCTTCTATTAATCCTAGTGTCTCTGATAATAAATTTACCATTTTTTTATCATAATTCCCTCTTTTAATAGATCCCTTTTTTTGACTCCCCAAGGTGTTCTTACTTCTATCTAAGACAAAATTTGGAGATAGATTAAAATCACCCCCTATTATTAAATTAGTGTCCACGTGTTTAAGCAAAGTTTTTAATAGTTTTTCCCAGAATGAACGATTGGTTTAATTTGGACCGTAAATATTACATATCGTTGTTTGTACCTTATTGATAACCAGTGATATTATTATATATCTACCCAAAGGATCATAAATTGTCTTTTTAATCTCATATTGCAATGATTTACTGAATAAGATTGCCAAACCTCTACTTGCTTTTTTGTATGATAAGAAAACCACTTCTTTCACCCAATCTCTTTTCAATTTCTCGTGTTCCTTGTCTAGTAAATGAGTTTCTTGTAGAAGGGCTAGGTCTACTTTACCTATTTTTTTTAAATGATTAAGGATAGCTTTCCTTTTTATGGGGGAATTAATCCCACCCACATTCCAAGATGATATATTTATCATTTTTACTTTACATAAGACTTTCTAAAAATGAAGTCGAGAGAGGAGGACAGGCCTCGGGGAGAAAAAAAAAAAAAAAAGGGGGCTAGTGTCGTAAAGTTATTTTACTTCCTTATGTGAAAGTTGTGATTGAAATTTTAAAATTGTGTTTAATGTGACTCTTCTAAATTAGATTCTTCCTCTTCCTTTATTTATCACTACCTAATTACCCTTTAATAGTACCCCATTAATTCAATTGTTAATATTTTAGAATCATTATTATTCCCTTACAATTAGAATATTATATAAATACCCTCAGTGAACCTGATAACCCAACTGTGTGGGGAAAAAAAAAAAAAAAAAAAATACCCAAATGGGCTAGTATCGTGAATTTATTTTACTCTAAGTGTTGCTTTATGTGAAAATTATAAATAGTGTTTTAAAGATGTAGTTAATGTGAATCTTCTAAGTTAATTTCTACCTTTTTCTTTATTTATCACTTCCTTCTTACCCTTTAATAGTGCCCAATTAATTCAATTATTAATCTTCTAGGGTTCTTATTATTCACTTATAATAGTATTATTATATAGATACCTTCAATGAACCCAACAACCTAACTATGAAAAAGAAAAAAAAAATGTTCTATATTTCATTTATACCTCCTAACGTCTCTCCCCCTCTCTTAACCTCCTAATTTTTATCAGATTCTAGAAACCTCATTATTTCTTCTCTACTGTTTAAAATTTTTGTTTCATCTTGAAGTAAAATCTTAATTTTTGCTGGGAAAATCACAAAGGCTTGAAAACCTTAATTATTCAACTCATTACACAACAGGATTAACTCTCTTCTAGCTCTAGCCGTTTCTGCTGCATAGTCCTGATAGATAGAAATTCTTCTATCTTGAAAAAAGAGTGAATTCATTTGTTTGTACGCATTAAATATCAACATTTTAGTGTTGAAACTGGCAAACTCTACCAATACAGGCCTTATAAAATCTCGAGCGTAGTTGTTTTTCTTTACCACATTTATTCTCTGGACCTTTTCTACCAAGAAAGGACCTTTTTCATTAGATATTCCTAATAGGGTTGGCAACTCTATTTCCACAAATTCTTTTAACTCATTCGGCTTTATGGATTCAGAGATTCCCAATATTCTTAAATTTTTCTGTCTCTAGCGATTCTCTAGATTCTCCAATCTCATTACTAATGATTTATTCTGTTTCTCTAATTCCATAATTCTTTCTATCAGGGATGTCTGGCCATCTTCAATGTCAGAAATTCTCTGCTCTGATTCACCTAATCTGAGTTGGAAATTCTTAATCTCCAATGCTAACGTTTGTATATCTCTTTGAACTTCTTTTTGTACCCCATCTATTTTAGGAATTAGAATTTCAGTAATTTGTGCAATCAAATATGTTCCTTCTTTGTCAGATATAGTCTCTACTACTGCCATAGGTCTTTCTGTGAATCTATCTAATGATAATCTTGTCTGCTTGTCTCCTTGTTTTTTGGGAGGCATATTGTTTTTTAAGAAAAAAATTTCCATAAAACTCGCACCCGTCCACTAAATATCTTTATCAACTTACTTCAATATTATAAGAGTCGCTAATTACTGGTCTAGGTCTTATTATACTTATTGTAATATAATTTAGACAAAGAATTATCTAAATATTTAGTCAGCCTAATACCAATATCAAAATCTTTACCAGATCAGCACTAAAAAAATATGTTAATGTTAAAAGGTAATTACAGATGGTTCTCACTTAGTTCTCACTCATTCTATTTACAGTAGAATTCTTTTCTTACTCTCTTTCGTTTGTAGTATCAATTAATTAACTCCAATACAGGAGTATCATTCAAAACCAATTAGGGGTATAAACAAAAAATTTTACAAATGTAAAGATCTTCTTCCCCCTACCTCTCATACCACCCAATCCCTCTAGGTTGTACCATTGAAATTGAAAATAACCAAAATAGCAAGCAACTAATCTTATGTTCAATTCTCCTAGGTTTTAACAAACATGAACAAATAGTACTTAATTATATATCAAATGGCCATATACTGTAAAACTACTGTTATGAATAATGACAATATTGTGGATGAGGAATTCCCAATCAATTAGCTGTTTAACTGGAGTGTGTTAGAGCCTTTTATCCTCTTTTATATAAAAAGTTTAACTTAACCTTCCATATATATAAAAAGTCATTTACATTACTCAATCATTTTCTCATATGATATATAAGCTGGAGACCTATTATTCCTGTGCGCAAAAAAAAAAGGGACCAAAAAAAAAAACTCTATTTAAAGATCACCAAATTAAGGTGTCCTAGACCTCCTTTTCCTATCAAGCATAAGGAGGAAAAAGTTAAGTTCACATAAATATTTTAAAGTCCAGTAAAGTTATTGGCCAAAGTTCCTAAAACAGTCAATATCCTTTTAGTAGATTTTTCTCTCTGGTATAATTAGTTACTAAATAAAGGTCTTCCTTCAGTTAAAATTTTCCCTCTAATAGAGTCGATCTTCCAACCAAAAGCTACAAGCCTGAGGCAATTATGCTCCTCTTCTTCTTTTATGTAACCTCTAGCATCGCCTTTCCTTCTTTTCTTTATTGACACTTAATCTTTATTTCTTAATTACAGCAGTAGCAACAAGGTAAGGTTTACTTCGGCTTGCAGATTTTAGTGCCTAAGGGGTCACCAGGTTTCCAGAGTGAAAGAGTTGCAAACTTTATTGCTATATAGAAAAAATAAACATCCACAAAAAAAAAAAAAAAAAAAAAGCTTTATATGGAGTCTTTCAACCACTTCCACTACTAAACCATAAAAGTCCCATTACAAATTTGGATGAAGTATATCAATCAATCCTTCTTCTTTCCTTGAACTACCACACTGTTTAACCAACAAGGGAGTTACCCGGTAGAGGTCTTTTATAGGTTATAGGGAACAGCAGTTATTATAGATATATCCACATATAAACCAAATCTTCATGAATAATACTTCAAATAATCAGAAAGCTGGAGAGCAGGACAACATAACTTAGAAATCCCAATAAAAAGTAAAAACAATCTTCACTGGGGGAGATAATCCACTACCATCTCTCATAACACCATGTAAGGAATATAGGGTACTTCACCTTTTTTTTTATAATGCAAGTTATTCAGATACAGCGCCCATTCACCAATATCTCAGCCAATTAGCACTGATGTCTCTGATTTACTCACAGTCTTGAGGTCCTTCCAATAACTCCTGGTGATTTTTTAATAAACAGGTACATTACCTCCCCCAGACTGGTCCAACTTATTTTTCCTGTTAGGGTTCGGGATTCCCGTGTTAGCCTCCGGTGCTGTGCTGGCTTGACAGAGCCAAATCTAATCCCCACTCGTGAGAAGACACAATGCAGAACAATGCTCCAACAGAGGACAGAGGCAGACTCTCACCAACCGTTCACTATCGTCTACAGTGGTCCCGACTTGAACCACCTTAGAGACGCCCTCTCTTCTCTGCCGTTTCCTCTGCCACAACTCCTCAAGCACCCCGCTCCTACATAGCGCTCCTCCAAAATGAAGACTGCCCGACTAAGCATGGACAACAGCTTAGCCTAGGACCAAATTGGCAGCGCCTGTGGCGTCTGCGGTACTACGCAGTTAGGAAGCACCAAACTGCAGCACCCGCTCTCACACACTGGAACGCCCACCGGAAGTACAGCTGCATCACTTTAAAAATGTTTTTAATTTCCAACCATTTCAGTACCCTGAGGACTATTGTCAAGGTATATAACTAGAACCAAATCATGCAAATAATAAATAACCTACTATCCAATCCAAAACAAGGATGTGGTTGCAGAGACTGAATTCTTGCCCACTAATAACCTATTAACTAATTATATGCTATGGATGAAACAGAGGTGATCATCAGTTAACTGTGGGGCACTGGCCGCAGATGGGATCCACAGCAAAAGAAAGATTTAGTGGAAAAAAAACAGCAGTGGAATATCACAATACACTCTTTTTATGTGCATTGAAGAGCCCAATAAACAGCATGGGCACAGTCATATAGTCCTATGGGGAAAAGACAATGCTTTAAAAAGAAAAATTATAAAAACAACCCAGGAATGAGTTCTACACACAATTTGGGATAATGGTGAATTTATACCACATAGTTTAGGATATCTTTCTGCTGATCTTGAGGGTCCTAATAAAATTAATTGTACAATATTGTGTAAATATATCTTAGTTCACAGTACAGGTAGCCCTCAGTTTACGCGGTGGTTAGGTTCCAGAAGGAATGGTTGTAATTCGAAACCGTTGTAAATTGAAACCCAGTTTATAATGTAAGTCAATGGGAAGTGAGGGAGATAGGTTCCAGGACCCTCTCAAAATTGTCATAAGTAACACCTAATACATTATTTTTAAAGCTTTGAAATGAAGACTTTAAATGCTAGACAGCATTATAAACCTAATAAAATAATCACATAACACAGAATATATAATTAAACTAAGTTAAATGAACAAAAACATTTGCTAACAGCATTATAAACCAAATAAAATAATCACACAACACAGACTTCACTTGCATTTTTCTGCAAACAGTTCTTTCTATGCATTCCAATCTGGACTGAGTTATAGACAGGAAGATCTTGTTCCTTTGAAAGCTGCTCGATAGCTCAGGTCTGGTTAAACTTATTAATTTCAGCTTGCTTGGCTTTGCTGCAACACAAGCGGACAGCTCCACCTACTGGCTATTTTAATAAATGCACTGATTCTCAATGCTTTTCAATAGCAGTCACATGACTGGAAAAAAACGTTGTTATTCTGAAACGGTGTAAATTGAAACGTTGTAAAACGAGGACCACCTGTATTTTGATTCATATTTCAATTAATTACTTGAATGCAGTTTTTGGTGTCTTACAGAAAAAAAATCGTGTCACATGATTTTATTTTAAGCATGCATGCCTCAAGGCATAAAATGGAATGACTCCATTTAAACAGGTTTAAGTTAAATTGATAATAATAGTAAAAGAAAGAAAAGCATACACTGAAAATTTCTGGAGTATGCCCCAAACACTTTTTTGTTGCAATCAAAGAATATCAAATTGATATCACTGGAAAAGAGAATAATATAAATGCATTTACAATGATTTATAATTTTTCAGTGCAAGGTTTTCTGAATATTAATATTATTGGCTGTTCAAATCAGCCAATAGGATTTCAGTAGCTCTGATCTTATTGGCTGATTTGAATATAAAGAATCAAATCAGCCAATAGGAATGCAAGGTACGCCATTTTGAAACGGCTACCTTGCATTCAACTTCAGTGTACGGCGGTGACCATATAAAGAGGACGCTCAGTGCAGGATGTCTTCCAGGATAGCTCCGCTCCGCGCTGCCGGGATAAAGATAGAAGACGTCCCCGAGATGGATGAAGGTGTCGCCGTCTGGATGAAGATGGATGAAGATGGATGAATAACGGTATAAGGAAAAAACGGTCATATGACCCTGCAGTGATCTAATTCACACAAAACTAAAGGAACCCCTGATGGACAAGAATATATCATCTATTTATAAGACAAATATAACAATTTCCCAATTATAATACAAATTAGAAGAAAAGGATGATGTATAGTGAATACCAAAGGGCCAAATGAGGCTGGGTCTGAATAAACTGACGTGGATTACCCACTATATAGTATAAAATAGGAATTTATTAATACATAACAAATATACATGGATCAATGTTAATTACAAACATAAAACATAAGCATCTGTATAAAAGTACAGTATATTACAATGCTACAATTAAATTAAAACAATGCAATATATTAAAAACAATGCAGTTTAAAACCAATTCAATAATCTCTTAGTGAAGGTTAAAGGATGAGCCTGGTAACTTCTTGTAGTGATTTAGCAGGAAAAAATCAGTGAGAGTGGTTGCAACTATGTGTTTAATGTAAAAATATCCTAAAAATGTAATTTACATAGATAGACAATAACTGTTATAAGTCAATAAATAAATAAATAAATAAGTAAATTAATTGGTGATGGGATTGTTTGTTAACGATTCATGTGTAGTGAACAATTCATGTGTAGTGAAAGCGTGGGCTTACCAGTCGACGCATTTCGGTCTATCCAAGACCTTTAACAAGACTCAGAGTCTTGATAAAGGTCTTGGATAGACCGAAATGCGTTGACTGGTAAGCCTAATTCTAATATTTGTTTATTTGTAAAACACCCTACACTATTGTATGTTTCTTTATCACTATATGAATATCCTGGGAACGTTTGTTAATTAAGAAGAACACACCTCTCCCCTGCTTTGGATGCTGACACTTTAACACTACCTTCAACCTTTGGCTAAGAAAACTCTAACACCTTAGGATTCACCATTGTTTGCCTTTTTTGACTTTTTTGACTTTTATTTGATTTTCCAGCACATTGTTCACACACTCACAGATCACACAGATGTTTGAGCTTTGAATATCATTTGGATTATACACTATTGCTTTGATATAAATTTGATTTTAATTTGGATCACCACCATTATTTTGTTTTTTAAGCAATTGTTTTTTAATCAATTATTTACATTGATCAGGCCACGCTTTCACTACACATGAATTGTTCACTACACATGAATCGTTAGCAAACAATCCCATCACCAATTCATTTACTTATTCATTTATTGACTTATAACAGTTATTGTCTATCTATGTAAATTACATTTTTAGGATATTTTTACATTAAACACATAGTTGCAACCACTCTCACTGAATTTTTCCTGTTAAATCACTACAAGAATTTACCAGGCTCATCCTTTAACCTTCACTAAGAGATTATTGAATTGGTTTTAGACTGCACTGTTTTTAATATATTGCATTGTTTTAAATTTATTGTAGCATTGTAATATACTGTACTTTTATACAGATGCTTATGTTTTATGTTTGTAATTAACATGGATCCATGTATATTTGTTATGTATTAATAAATTCCTATTTTATACTATATAGTGGGTAATCCACGTCGGTTTATTCAGACCCAGCCTCATTTGGCGCTTTGGTATTCACTATACATTTACCTGTACTTTCTTGTTGACTACTAGGAGTTAATTTTCCAGAGCTAAGGGTCTTTTTTCAGGCAGGTGCATAGTGAACTTTTTTTATATAGAAGAAAAGGATGATACAAGGGGGCATATTTAAGAAGCAGTGTATGCTGCTGTTTCCGAGCGAGCCTTCAGGCTCACCAGAAACTTAAGACCGTTGCTCCTTAACTCGTCCGCCATCTCTAAGGCGGGGGACAGCAATCATCCCGATCCGATAAGACCTGGATGATTGACACCCCCTGCTAGTGGCCGATTTGCCGCAAATGTGCAGGGGGCGGCATTGCACAATCATTTTGATGTGGGGCGGACATGATCCGCTACAGTGGATCATGTCCATCCGCACATTAATAAATCGTCCCCAAGATGTTCAAATGGGAACACTAGACATATATATAGATACACTTCATCATATTCTATATTGATAAAAATAGGGAAAAACATCTAATATAATAATAATCTGGGGGGTTGGTTTGGTGGTGGGTTTTACTGTTAAGGGGACTTTGTATTTTTTTACAGGTAAAAGAGCTGTTTAACTAAAGGCAATGCCCTACAAAAGGCCCTTTTGAGAGCTATTGGCAGTTTATTGTAGGTTAGGGTTTTTTTTTATTTTGCGGGCTTTTTATTTTTATAGGGCTATTAGATTAGGTATAATTGTTTTTATTTTTGATAATTTTGCTTATTATTTTTTGTAATCTTAGTGTTTTTTATTTTTCATAATTTAGTGTTTATTATTTTTTGTAATTTTAGATTTTTTAAATTTTTTCATAGTGTTAGTTTTTTAAAATTTGTAATTTCAATTTTTTTAATTGGTAGTATTTTTTTCATTTTATTAGAATAGTTATGTCAGGTTAATTTATAGTTTAAATTTAGGATTTTTTTTATTTCACTGGTAAGTTTTTATTTATTTTAAGATAGTTATATTGTAATTTTAATTTAAAGTTAGGGATGTGTTAGGTTTAGTGGTTAATAGTTTAATTTAGTGCATTGCGATGTGGAGAGGCTGGCAGTTTAGGGGTTAATAGGTTTATTTAGTGGCAGAGATGTGGAAGGCTGGAGGTTTAGGGGTTAATAGGTTTATTTAGTAGTGGCGATATGGGAGGATGGAGGTTTAGGGGTTAATCATTGTATTTAGTGGCGGCGATGTTAGGGAGCGGCGGTTTAGGAGTTGATCATTTTATTTAGTGGCGGCAATGTCGGGAAGCTGCGGATTAGGGGTTTAATAGCTTTTATTAGTGTCGGCGATGTTGGGAGCAGAGGATTAGGGGTTAATAACATTCGGCTAGATTACGAGTTTTGCGGTATGAGGGAAAAAGCAATGTTAAGGCTCTTTTTCACTACCGCTGGTATTACGAGTCTTGCAGGTTTAGGGGCACCGCACACTTTTTTGGCCGTAACGCAACGTAACTACCGCAGCTTTCAAAAAGTCCTTTTTCAATGGGACTTCCCTTGCGCCGGAATTACGAGTCTGCCTGGGAGGCCAAAAAGTGAGCGGTACACTCTAAAACTTCAAGATCCATACCGTAAACTGAAAGTCAGTAGTTATGAGTTTTACGCTACAAAGCTGTAACATAAAACTCATAACTAAAGTGCTAAAAAGTACACTAACACCCATATACTGACTATTAACCCCTAAACCGAGGCCCTCCCGCATCACAAACACTAAAATAAAATTATTAACCCCTAATCTGCCGCTCCGGACATCGCCAACACTATAATAAACATATTAACCCCTAAACCGCCGTACTCCCGCATCGAAAACACTAGTAAAATATTATTAACCCCTAATTTGCCGCCCCTAAAATCACCGCCATCTATCTACATTTATTAACCCCTAATCTGCCGCCCCCAGCGTTGCCACCACTATACTAAATTTATTAACCCCTAAACCTAACCCTAAGTCTAACCCTAACCCTAACAACCACTAACTTTAATTAAAATAAATCTAAATAAAACCTACTATTAATAACTAAATAATTCCTAATTAAAACTAAATAGTTACCTGTAAAATAAACCCTAAGCTAGCTACAATATAACTAATAGTTACATTGTAGCTAGCTTAGGGTTTATTTTTATTTTACAGGCAAGTTTGTATTTATTTTAACTAGGTAGAATAGTTATTAAATAGCTATTAACTATTTACTAACTACCTAACTAAAATAAATACAAATTTACCTGTAAAATAAAACCTAACCTTTCTTACACTAACACCTTACCTTACACTACAATTAAATAAATTACCTAAATTAAATACAATTAACTAAATTACAAAAAAACACTAAATAACACAAAATAAAAAAATAAATTATCAGATATTTAAACTAATTACACCTAATTTAATAGCCCTATCAAAATAAAAAAAGTCCCGCCAAAATAAATAAAACCTAGCCTAAACTAAACTACCAATAGCCCTTAAAAGGGCCTTTTGCAGAGCATTGCCCCAAAGAAATCAGCTCTTTTACCTGTAAAAAACAAATACAAACAACCCCCCAAAAGTAAAACCCACCACCCACACAATTAACCCCCCAAATAAAATCATAACTAAAAAAACCTAAGCTCCCCATTGCCCTGAAAAGGGCATTTGGATGGGCATTGCCCTTAAAGGGGCATTTAGCTCTTTTTCCGCCCAAGCCCTAATCTAAAAATAAAACCCACCCAACAAAACCTTAAGAAAGCCTAACACTAACCCCCGAAGATCCACTTACAGTTTTTGAAGACCCGACATCCATCCTCAACGAAGCCGACAGAAGTCCACAATGAAGAGGCAGAAGTCTTCATCCAACCGGGCAGAAGTCTTCATCCAACCGGGTAGAAGTCTTCATCCAGACGGAATCTTCTATCTTCATCCATCCAGCGCGGAGCGGGTCCATCTTCAAGACATCTGGAGCGGAGCATCCTCTTCAATCGACATCATCTTGAACAATAAATTCTCCTTTAAATGACATCATCCAAGATGGTGTCCCTTGAATTCCGATTTGCTGATAGAACTCTATCAGCCAATCGGAATTAAAGGTGAAAAAATCCTATTGGCTGATGCAATCAGCCAATAGGATTGAGCTTCAATCCTATTGGCTGATCCAATCAGCCAATAGGATTGAGCTTGCATTCTATTGGCTGATTGGAACAGCCAATAGAATGCAAGCTCAATCCTATTGGCTGATTGGATCAGCCAATAGGATTGAAGCTCAATCCCATTGGCTGATTGCATCAGCCAATAGGATTTTTTCACCTTTAATTCTGATTGGCTGATAGAATTCTATCAGCCAATCGGAATTAAATGGACGCCATCTTGGATGACGTCATTTAAAGGAGAATTCATTGTTCAAGAAGACATCGATTGAAGAGGATGCTCCGCGCCGGACGTCTTGAAGATGGACTCGCTCCGTGCCAGATGGATGAAGATAGAAGATGCCGTCTGGATGAAGACTTCTGCCCGGTTGGATGAAGATTTCTGCCCGGTTGGATGAAGAATTCTGCCGCTTCATTGAGGACTTCTGCCGGCTTCGTTGAGGATGAATGTCAGGTCTTCAAAAACTGTAAGTGGATCTTCGGGGGTTAGTGTTAGGCTTTTTTAAGGGTTTATTGGGTGGGCTTTATTTTTAGATTAGGGTTTGGGCAGAAAAAGAGCTAAATGCCCTTTTAAGGGCAATGCCCATCCAAATGCCCTTTTAAGGGCAATGGGGAGCTTAGTTTTTTTAGTTAGGATTTTATTTGGGGGTTTGGTTGTGTGGGTGGTGGGTTTTACTGTTGGGGGGTTGTTTGTATTTTTTTTACAGGTTAAAGAGCTGATTTCTTTGGGGCAATGCCCCACAAAAGACCCTTTTAAGGGCTATTGGTAGTTTAGTTTAGGTTAGGGTTTTTTTTATTTTGGGGGAGCTTTTTTTATTTTGATAGGGCTATTAGATTAGGTTTAATTAGTTAAATTATCTGATAATTTCTTTTTTTATTTTGTGTAATTTAGTGGGGGGGGGTTGTAATTTAGTTAATTGTATTTAATTTATGTAATTTATTTAATTGTAGTATAAGGTTAGGTGTTAGTGTAAGACAGGTTAGGTTTTATTTTACAGGTAAATGTGTATTTATTTTAGCTAGGTAGTTAGTAAATAGTTAATAACTATTTACTAACTATTCTACTTAATTAAAATAAATTCAAACTTGTCTGGGAAATAAAAATAAAATCTAAACTAGCTACAATGTAACTATTAGTTATATTGTAGCTAGCTTAGGGTTTATTTTACATGATGTCTATGGGGAAATCGTGCACGAGCACGTAAAACCAGCTTACCGCAGCTCACCGGAGCGCTGGTATTGGAGTGCGGTATGGAGCTCAATTTTGCTCTACGCTCACTTCTTGCCTGCTAACGCCGGGTTTTTATAAACTTGTAATACCAGCGCTGTAGGTAAGTGAGCGGTGACAATAACTTGCAAGTACCAAGCAGCTCTTACCGCAAAACTCGTAATCTAGCCGTTTATTTTTTTGTAATCTTAGTGTTTTTAATTTTTCGTAATTTAGTGTTTATTTTTTTTAATTTTCGATTTTTAAATTATTTTCGTAGTTTTAGGTTTTTTTTATATTTGTAAGTTAGATTTCTTTAATTGGTAGTTTTTTATTTTATTAGAATAGTAATGTCAGGTTAATTTATAGTTTAAATTTAGGATTTTTTTTATTTCACAGGTAAGTTTTTATTTATTTTAAGATAGTTATATTGTAATTTTAATTTAAAGTTAGGGGTGTGTTAGGTTTAGGGGTTAATAGTTTAATTTAGTGTTTTGTGATGTGGGGAGGCTGGCAGTTTAGGGGTTAATAGGTTTATTTAGTGGCGGAGATGTGGAAGGCCGGAGGTTTAGGGGTTAATAGGTTTATTTAGTAGCGGTGATATGGGAGGATGGAGGTTTAGGGGTTAATCATTGTATATAGTGGCGGCGATGTCTGGGAGCAGCAGTTTAGGAGTTAATCATTTCATTTAGTGGCGGCGATGTCGGGGAGCGGCAGATAAGAGGTTTAATAACTTTTATTAGTGTCGGCGATGTTGGGAGCGGCGGATTAGGGGTTAATAACTTTATTTAGGTGTCGGCGATGTTAGGGGCGGCGGATTAGGGGTGTTTAGACTTGAGGTTTATGTTAGGGTGTTAGGTTTAAACGTAACTTTCTTTTCCCCATAGACATCAATGGGGTTGCGTTACAGAGATTTTTCATTTCGCACGTCAGGTGTTTTTTTCTAACACTCTCTCCCCATTGATGTCTGTGGGGGAAAGCGTGCACGAGCACGCAAACTCAGCCCTTGGCTTTTGTGCGGTATGGAGCTTAATGAACCATAACGCACAGCACAAGGAAGCTTTTCAGTAACTCATAATGGCAGTGATATGGAGAGTGAAATAACGCAACTTTTTTGGCATTAGTTTCGCACCCTGTTTAGCGCAAAACTCGTAATCTATATGTAACTGAATTGAATTCATAATCTAACTTAAAGAGACATTAAACCACATTTATTTTTCTTTTATGATTCAAACAGAGCATATAATGTTAAACAACATCCCATTTATCTTCTATTATCTAATTTGCTTCATTCTCATGGTATACTTAGTGGGATAGCATACCTAGGTAGCCTCAGGAACATCAATGCATTAGTGGGATGTAGATGCTGATTGGTGGCTTGTCATTGTTTCAGCAGATGTGTTTAGCTAGTTCCCAGAAGTGTATTGTAAAGTTGTTTACATTTGCATGCTCTATCTGAATCATGAAAGAATAAAATTGTGTTTAATATTTGCATAACGTCATAAAGGGATATGGGTCTATCTAGAAGAGTTGTGAGAAATGCTTTATATTAGGTTTTACCCACCAACAATTAAACATAACAAATTAAGCAGGATAAGTAGAATACTTTCAAGCAAATGGGAAGACAAAATAGTTATAAAAATGGGTTTAGGTCAAACTCTTATTTAATCCATTGGGAAATTAATTTGGCTTCTTTATAAAAAAATAATCTTTTAATCTAGAGTGTTTTATAGGCTTTATCAATTACCATGAAATTTAGCTGGTTGGCCTGATGACCCATTTGTTGAAAGTGCGCGGGGGCTGGTAAATGTGCCATTTCTACGGTTTCTGAGGATAGATTTATACTGTGCTATTTTCTCCTTTACTACCCAATACAGCTGCAGTGGCGGTAGGAATCAGATTGGAAGGGAACACCCCTGAGGACTACATGCTTTTGTCCTCCCCACTCAGAGCTCAGTGCAGAACATGTTGTTCTTTGCACTGAAAAGGTTAATTTTAGCTGACATGGGAGTATCCTGATGGTAGTGGCCACATGATCTCCAGCCCAAGTGTTATTGTGAATTAGCACAGATTGGTGTGAACTGAGGACTACCTGTATTATAAAAACATTTTTGTTTAATCTTCCACTTATTTTAAGTAGTTTATCAAATTCAGATGTACTTGAAATAGACTGTAAAGCCATAGCAAAGGATACCACAAACCAACCTAGGGCTCGATTACGAGTGGCGCGCTAATAGTTACGAGCAAGAGATATTGGGTTTATTGGGGCTGTTTGCGCACGTTGGATGTAGAAGCACTCCTGGCAAATTGTAAAGGCCCAAAAACGGCCCGTGGTTCCCCGGGTGCGCTCCAAGTGTAATACAAATCAGCAAAGTAAGGGAGTCACTCACAGGGTCTTGTAGTGAAGAACAAAGTCTTTATTGACATTCCAGGGTTACCCCCATTTGCCTATTTTGAAAACGGGGGCAACCCCGGAACGTCAATAAAGACTTTGTTCTTCACTACAAGACCCTGTGAGTGACTCCCTTACTTTGCTGATTTATATATATATATACTTGTCTCGGCTGTGAGCGAAACTTCCTCAAACAAAGGTCTGTCAGCCTGTGACTTATGAACTGCTTCTGGCACAACGATGCCGTATGTTTCACACAGGTTGGTAAGGGGTCACCTTTGACAATAGACGTAGAAGCTGCATGTTCACCTTAGCGCATGATGTACTGAACATTGTACTGGGATGTAATACACATTCAAAAGTTGTAGTAAGAAGATCAAATGTCCCACCTATAGCGGGTGCACCCTCACATTTATTCGTAAAGCAACAGCTAATGCAGGAATAACAGGAAATGTTGATGGGGTGTAATACACATTCAATCTATTCAAATCAGACAACACGAATGCCCCACTTATAGCGGGTACATCCCCATTGGTTAATATGAAGCTCCCATGCAAGATTAGCAAAAAATGCTTGATAGAGCACAAAATACAGCAGCATGTGGGGGGTGGTGATGTTGAATAAATGACATCTAGTAACACATTAGCCAAGTAGCAAAAGAAGAGAAAAGGTGTAGTGAAGAAAAAATGAAAAAAATGAAAAAAAAATAAAAAAAATGTTTAAAAAGTTAAAAACATAGTAGAAGCTGGAACAATGAGCAAATTAGAAAAGTGTCCATTTTGTAATCCAATGATATAAACATTTAGTGCATTTGTATTTATTCATTAGTGGATCATTTTTATCCAATGAACGGCCCAAAGTCCAATTTAATGTTTAGTCCTTTAGGAGAGACAGTGTCCAACATGTAGATCCATCTGGACTCTAGTCTAAGTAGAACGTCTGAATCAGATCAAAGGCCCTATTAAGTTCAAAATGGAATGTGACTATGAACTAATACACTTTTTTGGATTTAAATATTTTTAAAGTCAGAACTGAACAACATATTAGATTTGGTACATCTTTATACACCAAGAGCACTGACAGAAACTCGTTGCTGCTGGCTTCTAGCTATCACCTACGACACCAAAAGTTAGGCATTATCTCCTCTCAACTCACACGAGTAATCAGGAATAATTCCGAAACAGAAATCTGCAGTGAACAATTGGATGCTATGTGTAAGAAATTGGAGGAAAGGCTATACGACATTAAGGATATTAATATGGCGAGACAGAAACTCCACATGTGTAACCAAAATTCGCTCCTAAGACACAAAGAAAGAAAAAACATGACTGAAGAAAAGTTAAACTTCATTACCACATTCTCTCCATCACATGAGACCATCAGGGATTACATTCACAATAGATGGGATTTACTTGAGACTGACAAGAGCCTGGCATCCTGGAAAACTAACACTCCAAGAGTGGTTTACAGACGGGCGAGGAGTATCAGGGACCTACTTGTAAAAAATGATCCCAAAAGTTCCCATCAAGGTGATACGTGGTTAAAATCTCGAAAAAGTGGTTGCTACAAATGTAGTGATTGTGTTAACTGTAATTCTATGCAAGTTGGAGATTCTTTTCAACATCCACACAAGAATAAAAGATATACCATTCGTCACCGTCTGAATTGTAACAGCTCATATGTCATATATATCCTAATTTGCCCCTGTTCTCTGGTCTATGTGGGGAAAATGACCACCCCTTTCAAAGATAGAATGGAGAAATAACAGATGCGCCATTAGGGAGGCACTGAAGAATGGAACATCTGATCTCCCAGTTGCCCGACACTTTGCTACACAGAAACATAGCATCTCCAGTCTACGCTGCATGATTATTGATCATCTACCTATTCCAAAAAGGGGGGGAGACCGCAACAATATGTTACTTAGACTAGAGTCCAGATGGATCTACATGTTGGACACTGCCTCTCCTAAAGGACTAAACATTAAATTGGACTTTGGGCCGTTCATTGGATAAAAATGATCCACTAATGAATAAATACAAATGCACTAAATGTTTATATCATTGGATTACAAAATGGACACTTTTCGAATTTGCTCATTGTTACAGCTTTTAATTTTTTTTTTAATTTTTTCTTTTTTTTTTTTTTTTTTTTTTTTTTTCAATTTTTTCTTCACTACACCTTTTCTCTTCTTTTGCTACTTGGCTAATGTGTTACTAGATGTCATTTATTCAACATCACCACCCCCCACATGCTGCTGTATTTTGTGCTCTATCAAGCATTTTTTGCTAATCTTGCATAGGAGCTTCATATTAACCAATGGGGATGTACCCGCTATAAGTGGGGCATTCGTGTTGTCTGATTTGAATAGATTGAATGTGTATTACACCCCATCGACATTTCCTGTTATTCCTGCATTAGCTGTTGCTTTACGAATAAATGCGAGGGTGTACCCGCTATAGGTGGGACATTTGATCTTCTTACTACAACTTTTGAATGTGTATTACATCCCAGTACAATGTTCAGTACATCATGTGCTAAGGTGAACATACAGCTTCTACGTCGATTGTCAAAGGTGACCCCTTACCAACCTGTGTGAAACATACGGCATCGTTGTGCCAGAAGCAGTTCATAAGTCACAGGCTGACAGACCTTTGTTTGGGGAAGTTTCGCTCACAGCCGACACAAGTGGGTGTGTATGTTGACGCCTGAAAACATTGCAAGATTATTGGACACTACCACATATGCAAATTAGCCATGCAGTTGCTCAACTAACAGCGCAATGAAGTATAAAGCTTGTTGGTAGGAACGGAACAAGCTGATCAGATTTACCAGTGATTATCCACAGCTGAACACAGCCTCGATGTCAGCTAGGACTTGTATAAATATAACACATTCAGCCAGTAGTTTTATGCTCTCATGGGGAACACCACATAGCTGGTGTGACCACTTTGGATTTACCTTTTGGGATATTTGAAAATGATGCCAGTTGGGCATCGAAACGTCATGTTTCTCCCAAGATTTTAACTTTTTGTATTATTAAAAGCCAAATTTTATTTACAAATGACCAGTGAGTGCTGCCTTTTTTGCATAGTATATATATATATATATATATATATATATATATATATATATATATATATATATGTAGGAATAGATATATACCAAAATACCATCAGATATATGTAGAAATATGTATTTATGAATAAATAGAACTTTTTCTGCTATGTGAAGAACATTGGAATGTGAAAGATTCATATTTTTATGCCAGATTAGCGCACTTGAGAAAATGTTTGGGGTTTGTGTGACGTTAATGCAATAGCGATATGGTAACTTTGGCCTTTTGCGAGCGTTGGGTTAGTGCACAAGTGCATAAACTTTTTACTTTCAACTTATAATACTGCGGTACCAGAGGTGCGCCAAAAGCCCAAAGTCTAGTGATGTTAACACACGAGGAGCAGCAGCGCTAAATAGCACTCCACTTGTAATCTAGCCCCAAATTTGATATGAAGTTTTGCGCGACAAACTGTAAATAGACTAAATTAGACGGGGGATATCATATGTTATTGTTTAGGGAAATATTTTTTACAAATAAAAAGAGAGATGACCTTGAACTGTATACATATTTTAGACTGACACTGATTTATGGACTGGCATTATAAAGCTTTAGTATTAAGCATGGGCATATCATGATTTCTCAGTCACATGACTAAATACTTACTATGTTTGGATTAAGGTAATAGGAAATTATTATTTTATTTACTTCTGGGGACATATTGCCCTCTAGTGGCAGAATAATAATTTATGGTCTGACTAGAAATCTCTCCGTAAAATGGGTGACAATTAGGGTTGCCAGCTTTTGCCCAGAGGATTCCTGGACACTTTTTAAATGGGGGTGGGGAAGCTGTGGCTTGGGGCATGGTTTGGCGGGTGGCTGCTTACAGACTCAAATTCAATATGATATCAAATGTTTACATTTTTGGTCGGAAATTAATAATAACTACTCTTTATAAACACAACCCCCCCCCAAAAAAAAAGTTCTTAAGATTGGAATCTATATTGTGCTTAGTGAATCACAAAAGTTTCCAATATCAAGAACTACTGCATTTACAGTTTAGTTTTTGCTTTTATTGGGGGGGGGGGTTGTATTTAGAAGCAAACTTAAAGGGTCAGTATACACAAATCTTCATATAACTGCATGTAATAGACACTACTATAAAGAATAAGATGCACAGATACTGATATAAAAATCCAGTATAAAATGGTTTAAAAACTTACTTAGAAGTTCTTAGTTTAGCTCTGTTGAAAAGGTAACTGGAAAGCCCACTGCAAGTGGAAAAATAAGACACTCCCCCCCCCCTCCCCCTTCTTTTGCATATGAAAAGACCCTTTACACAAACAGGAGCAAGCTGGAGTAGGTAGCTGACGGTATTCTCATAAAACTTTGGGGCTTGGTTAGGAGTCTGAAAATCAGAGCAATGTTATTTAAAAATAAGCAAAACTATACATGTAAAAAAAAAAAAAAACTTTATGAGCTATATAAATAGATCATCTACAAAACATTTATGCAAAGAAAAAATGAGTGTATAATGTCCCTTTAATAGTGTAAAATGCAGTATTTCATATGGCAGTTAACCCTTTGAGTGTTGGGAGTGCTATGTCTGTACTTCACCCTATTTGGGATCAGTTGAGGTCTAAGAGGAACATTTGCAAAACATTGAAACTGCAGTGTGAAGAAAAATGTAAATTTGAAGAGCATACATTAATAAAATTACAAAGGGGTAGCTTTCTCATCTCAGTCTAACTATCCCACCAAAAGGTCAGAAATAATTTGTAAAACACAGCACTTATAAAAACTATATTTAAAACTTAAAATCATTTAAACATGCTATACATATGAATGAGAGTTTACATCTACATATTTCAATCTTTTTAGAATGAGAAAAGCATTCATAACATTCTACTTGGCACAGTACCGTGACGGCCGCACTGAGGCTGCTGTATGCAGGTATAGCCACTGTATGCTGCATAACCCATAACATCACTGAGCACTCCCCAGGTGGCCGGTATCCACTCTTTATTGGTTCTCAGTGCCGACTATACTAATAAATCATTTAATGTTTTTGGGAAATTTTTGAATTTATAGGTATGTCTCTTGTCATGGGCTCATTCCCCTAAAAAGAATTAAGAAATAAGAAAATATGTTGATATGAGACATTTTCTCACTATTATTGCCAACCCAATTTTTCCTTTATGAGAGAGAAAATAGATTACTATACATACATTTATTTTGATGTTTTAGGAAATCAGACTCTTGTCATAGGCTCATCTATTGCATATCTAATTTCATACTTTTCAAATTAAGGATTTTTATATTAAGAGTAGTTTAAACAATATCCCAATATAAACATGGTTTTGATTATATTTAACACTGAAGGTAATGACTCATAGAGCAATGTGTATGCTTCTTTTCATAAATGTAATGATTTAAATATATTGAAAAATAGATTGTTTTCACAAAACATAGTCACGCCTTAACCAACAAATATCAACCTGCATATTTATATTGTAACACTTTATGTACATGAAAAGGAAAAAGTAAATAAATGTTTCTTGTCATAGGCTCCCTTGCAAAAATGGCAAAGTACAGGTTAATGAAAATTTGTGATATCACTTTAAGAAATTTGGTATAAATAGAGCTCTGAACAGGTGCATCAATTAGCAGTGACCAAGTGCATGGAGCACGAAACGTTTGCTGTTTTTTGCACCTGTTCTACAACCTGTTTTTGCACTACTGTGCTTACCACTTTTTAATCTATCTTGTATGATTTTAACAAGTTTGGAATAAAATTGAACTTTTATATATCTGTGGGCTTGGAGCGCTTATTTTTCCCTACATTGGATGGACTGTTGCTATTTTGTGCGTGTGCAGACGCACTGGGAATATTTGCTTGCCGCCTAGGATATCATTTATATTTTTTCACATATACCCTCACTCTATTAGTGCCTATCATATTCACAGGATTTGTTTTTACATACCCCAGGGGTGCTCCGTTGAGCAGGTTTCATTTGTATCTATACTACTACAGTCACAGTAGGAGGATTACTCGAGTGTCTGCCTGGTGGTGTCCGCTGCCGCACCCCCTTAGTGATGCCACTGGGACTGGGTGGTCCGTGGGAGGAGGAGGCTGATTCAGTGAGTCTGATAGGCTCAACCGCTCTCAGCAACGCTTGTTAAAAATGTTGCAGGCTGATGAGTGACCCCTCCTTGACCCCCTCCTCCCTCGCTCCTCAGGCTCTATCTCTCCTGAGTCTCCTCCCCGGGTTTTAGTAACCCTTACAGTGAATTGTCCATGGTCACCTAAGTGTTTTTTAATGTGTGTGCTGCTTGTTTACCAGTGTAGCTCTGGGGCTGGGCATTTGAGGGTAGTTCCGGGACACGGGACATACAATCTCAGACCGGGCCTGTCCCGGTGATACCAGGGCGGGTAGCAACCCTAAGTCACAGATTTACAATGCAAAATAACTTCCAGGTAAATTGAATTGGAACAGCTATCATAACTAATTACCTGCATATAGTAAATGGTCCTGGGGAACTGCTGCAGAATCTCATTTATTACAGAACATCAACCCTCAAATGTGACAACCTTGCATTTGCAACAGTCCCTTTTTACATGCCTAGTGTTTTTAAAGGGAGTTACCAGTACTACTTGGCCCCATCCTCTGTAATGTGTAACATGAGACAGTGATAACCGGCAGGCCCGGGCTGGCCATAGGGCATACAGTGCAAATGCCCGGTGGGCCAGGCTCTTATGTGGGCCTTGATCCTATATAGAGGCCCCACCACTTCTTAATATGGTTAACAATAGGAACAACAGTGGTGCTTCAGAATGTATGCTATATCTTAAAGGGACATGAAACTTCCTTTCACAAAGTACTGGTTCTTAAAGGGCCATAATACCCAAATGTTTAAATGATGCAGTATAGCTGTAAAAAGCTGAGTAGAAAATATCTCCTGAACATCTCTATGTAAAAAAAAAGATATTTTACCTCAAAAGTTTCTCAGTAGCCACCTCCCATTGTAAAGGATTTCTAAGCAGCATATTAGTATGTCTGTCCTGGGACAGCTTAGGGGATGAGCCTCGTGCACTCTCATATTATTTCCCTATTCAGCTTACTATGAAATCTCATGAGAGTTAAGTCAAATCTCATGAGATCACAGTAAAAGAGTTCATGACCTCAGCACTGCTGATGCTGATTGGCTGCTGTTCATTTCTTCATTTTTTTTATTTTTTACCTGCAGCTGGGAGCAGCTGAGTATAACTTTTTACACAGAACTTACTCTGCTGAGCTGAGGTGATTGTGAGGTAAAATAGATTCCTTTTTTACATAGAGATGCTCAGGGGATATTTTCCTGTCAGCTTTTTACAGTTATACTGCATCAGTTTCAAGTGATTTAGCATATGAGTATTATGTCCCTTTAAATTAATTATTTACATGTCTGAAAACTTATTTAAAGTAACTTCTGCCACTAAAGCTTTTCACTGGTCTTCAACTTGTGCTCTTGTCAATTACTGTAATATCTACTATGGACTGGGTGTGGGCATGCTTTCAGTTAATGTAGAGATATTAACAGAAGAAAAGCAAGCTGTCATACATGGACATATAAGATGTGATGGCATCTTCATCTAAGAACATTTAGGGCTAAATTACAAGTAGTGCTATTAACTGCGAAAGGTTTACTCATGTGTTTACAAGCTGCAGTTGTGATTTTTGCACCCACCTGTATTACGAGTTCCAAGACGGTTAGATTATCCAAACTAAGCTTCGCAAACTTTAAAAAAAATTATGCATCCTATCTTTTCAATGGGCCCAAAACATTATTCTACACTCATATTACAAGTTGCTGGGTAATATGCGTGCAGCAGCACTATCGAGACTATTTCAAGATTTTTTTATTTATTTTTTTTATATTTTTTATTACAACTTCAAGTTTTTCATACAAACACATGGATATTACATGTTATTCAATATAGATACTTTCCAAGTTGTATATTTTCCACTAGAAACTTATTACCAATTAACAGTCCATGAAACAGTCCATGTAGCTCCTTAGATTAGATTATCTGAGAAAACTTATATTTTCAAATGATTTCAAGTAAATAATAAGAATAACTGGAAACAAAAATTCAACAATCATCCTACTGTAATAGATCTAATCGTATATTCATTTAGGTATTTGCTTTAAGAGATTATTTAGGAGCAGGTGAGGAAGGGGGGGAACAAGAAGGGGGGTGATGAGATGAGATAGAGTCCAAGGGTGGAAGAGAGATCACATAACAAGGCACAACCATTATGTTTGAGTCAAGAATGATGGAGTAGTTTAGTCTACTGTCCGCTTATCAATAAAGCACAGGAAAGAATCCCAGTAAAACCTAATGTCATAAAATCCTGGGAGAATTCCCTTTCTATAATAAACATACTCTTCACGGGAAAGATGTGTTGTAGTGTTTTGTATCCATCCACTTATGGAAGGAATTACAATGGATTTACATTTTCTTGCTGGACTATTTAGTCCTATTATCAAGAGGTTCCATTTAATTTTGCATAACATCGGTGGTCTGTGGTTTAATATCGCAAAGAGTTTAATGTAAAAGAGTCTCCTATTATTGTTTAAAAGTCTGTTTCTTTTTGTGACCAGCATGGTCTTATCTTTTTGCATTACCACCATATGTGTGACATAGTACCCTTCCTACCACACCCTCTCCAGCACTTATCATCGACATGGATTTGGGGTCAGGTACAAACGAGTAAATATTTTATGATTAAGTTCTAAAGTTTTTGGTGAAGCTGAGGATTTGCGGGCGTTGTAAAATATATTCTCCCAATCCTCATTAGTGATAGAAACATCAAGTTCCTTTTGCCAACTTATGGTGTATGAGGGGAGATTACTAATTAATGTGTCTTCCAGTATACGCCTAGTTATGGATAGGGTACCCGATGGAAGTACATCTAACAGACATAGTTTTTCAAACTTTGTGGGAGATCTCATCAAGTCAGTCTTATATTTGGAATTGTGAATTAGATGGTTTAATTGTGCATATTTTAACCACAATGAGTACTTTCCCCCAGCAATCTCCTCCATCTCATTTATGTGCCTTAATCTACCATTAACTGTTAATTTTAAAAACGGTATCGTATATACTAATTCACCTCACATGGTTTTGTTAGGTTCAAAACCTCCAAGAAATTCTGCGTTATAAGAAATAGGTGAGAGGGGTGAAACTCTAGAGGAAATACCCATTTGCAAATCCCTTAATGAGTCCCATTTTTCAAATATATGTGTATATAGCATAGAGGTTCTAGCTAAAATTGGTCTGATGTGTGGTGAAACCCAACACAGTGCCCCCAGTGACGTCGCTTTTAGAAGATGAGAGTCAATCGTAGACCATGCCTTGTTTTCTATTTTGCCATGCCAATCCAGTACACACTGGAGAGTCACTGCATTATAATATCTTTCTATATTTGGGACTCCAATGCCTCCGTCCCCTAAAGGTCTATGCATGGTTACTTTATTTATCCAGGGTTTAATTTTCCCTCAAACAAATGTGTTAATTTCTGACTGCAAGTGAGACAGAAATGACTTATAAAGGTGTATAGGGACCATTTGAAGAATATATAATATCTGTAGGAGTGTGATCATTTTAACGGCCTGTATTCTACTCCACCAAGTTAAGGGTTTTTCACGCCATAGTCGTAAGTCATTTTTCAGCGTATTCAGCATGGGAATATAATTATGTTGGTATAATTGGTTAGTTCTGGGTGTTAAGTCTATGCCTAGATATCTAATCTTATGTTGCTGAAGTTTGTATGGGCAAAGGTCTTTTAGGTGCTTAAATTATTCATTATTCATATTGATATTGAGAATTTCAGACTTCTGCAGATTTATTAGAAAATTTGAGAGTTTGCCAAATTTTGCGAATTCCGACATTAAAGTGAATGTCAATTTTGATGCTAAAGTGCCCCGTTTTTAAAAATTCGATTAAAAACAGGGGCCCTTTAATTAATCAAAATTTACATTTCACTCCTGTTGTGAAAAAAAAACTTACCTTTTAATCTTGACAGCAGCTCCAGCTTCCTTGCAAGTAATTTCTGACGTCAGAAATGATGGATAGGTCATCCTCCAATCACGGCTTCCCCCCGGGGGAATCAGGGTCTGATTCAATGCCGTGATTGGAGGAAGCCGGATTCCTCATTTTAGACTCAGGAAGAGGCTTTGCGACGGGTGGAGAAAGCTGGAGCGGCTGTCAAGTTTAAAAGGTAAGTTTTTTTTCTCAACAGGAGTGAAATGTAAACTTTGATGAATTAAAGTGCCCCTGTTTTTAATCGAATTTTTAAAAACCGGGCACTTTAGCATCAAAATTGACATTCACTTTAAATATGGAAGAGATATGACTGGCAACGTCATGGAAACCAAGACATCATCTGCATACAACGTGAGTTTGTGTTCGTTAGGGCCTATTCTGACACCTTGAATATTATTATTTTCTCGTATATGTGCTGCAAGAGCCTCAGTAGATAATGCAAACATGAGTGGGGACAGAGGGCACCCCTGTCCTGTACCATTATGAATTTGAAAACTATCAGATAGAATACCATTTGCTTTAACTTTCGCTGAAGGGTTATTGTATACGCTAAAGATTCTCTGAATCATTTTATTGCCAAAACCGTATCTAACTAGGCAGGCCCTAAGAAACTTCCAATCTAAACAATCAAATGCTTTCTCGGCATCTGTTGATATAAGGATTGTGGGGTCCCCTGTCCTATTCACATGTTCAATAAGGTGTAAAGTTCTTATGGTATTATCCCGTGCCTCACACCCCGGAAAAAAAAACGATTTGTCTACATGAATCAGCTTAGGCAGTATCGAATTTATTCTGTGTGCTAATATTTTCTTGAAAATGTTTAAGTCCGAATTAAGTAGGGATATGGGTCTATAATTTTCTACAATAGTGTTATGTTTCCCTGGTTTTGGAAGAACCGCTATATGTGCTTCTAAAATTTGCATAGGCCACTTAACATTATTATCTATTGCTTGACATAATGTGGTGAGGTGTGGAGTTAGTATGTGTTTAAATTGTTTATAGTAGACATTGCAAAATACATCTGGCCCAGGGCTTTTATGTAGTGGTAGACTGTTGTTTGCTGACAACACTTCCTGCTGAGTAATAGGGTCCTCTAGCTGTTTTGCTATTTCGGGTGGGATTGTAGGGAGATCTATCTCATTCAAGTATGTTGTATTTGCTCCTAAGCTATCCGACAAATTAGGAGGGGGGAGATTGTATACATTTTGATAATATGTTTTAAAGCTATCAACTAATTGAATCTTGTGAGTGTTCTCCTCTAAGATTTTGTATCTTGTGTATATATGAATTGGTCCGTTTTATGCGTAACATTCTTGCTAAGAGGGTACCTGTTTTGTTTGATCAGCATAGTATAATTTTTAAGAAAGAATGTTTTGTCTTGTGCCTTTTTGTATAGTATATGGTTGAGGTTACCTCTGGCTGTTTGTAATTGTTTAATAAGGTTATAGTCTTGAGGGTTCTTTTTGTGTAGGGATTCGATTGCTTGTAGTGTGTTTATGGCTTTAGTGTATGCTGTTATATATTGTTTCCGTAATATAGCTTTTTGCTTGATCAATTCTCCTCGAATCACCACCTTATGTGCTTCCCATATATTAGAGGGGGATGATTGGTGTGGAAGGTTAAAGCTAAAGAATTCCCATAGGGCCAATGTGATCTTATTTAAAATTAAGGGTTTTTTAAGGAGAGTTTCATCTAACCTCCAAACAAAAGGAGTGAGGGGACGCTCTAACCATTTTAAATCAACACTTTCAGCTGCATGATCGGACCAACTAATGTATTCAATATCTGAGTATGCAATTAAACCGTATGTGAGTTGATCAATAAATATGTAATCAATGCGAGAATAATTTCTGTGCGGATGAGAATAAAAAGTAAGATTTTTCTGCCTAGGATGGTTTGTTCTCCACACATCGATTAAGGATAGTTTCCTAAAGTTTGTAGAAATTTTACGTATAGAAGCCGGAGCTACCGAACTGCGTCCGGTTGAGCAATCAATTTCCAGTTCCAATGCAACTTTAAAGTTGCCTGATACTATCAGAGCTCCCTTTTGGAATGTCAATACTTTGTTAGTGAGTTTCTGAAAAAATTTAGGCTGGTTTTTATTTGGTGCATATACATTAACTAATGTAATGAGCC
Organism: Bombina bombina; assembly: GCF_027579735.1. Lineage (NCBI taxonomy): Eukaryota > Metazoa > Chordata > Amphibia > Anura > Bombinatoridae > Bombina > Bombina bombina. Next base: position 274,967,168 of record NC_069500.1, on the reverse strand, counting down.
GGTGATGTAACCGGCCCACCAATATGATCCATCTACCCTCATTGTCTTCTACTTTGTGTTGTAATTGAAACCGGCCCACCAATATGATCCATCTACCCTCATTGTCTTCTACTTTGTGTTGTAATTGAAACAATGTTGGTCTACTAAGTAATATTCCCACTCCATTTTTTTTGTGTGAGATGCAAAATACCCTGTTGGAAATTCCCTATTGTGAAATTGGGGCATCTTATCTCTGGGAAAGTGTGTCTCCTCGACAAAAACAATACCCCCTGAAATCTTTTTAAAACAGGATAGCGCTACTGACCTTTTAGTCAGCAAATTTAGACCTTTAGTTTTCTTGGAAATTAATTTGATCTGATTGTTAACCATGGTTACTGGAGAAGGTGTGAGCTTTGATCAACAGGACTAACAGTCTTTTGTACATATTAAATTTATACATAGTCATTTTGTGTCTGTCAGTCAGACGTCTCATAACAATCGTATCCACCCATAAAGGAAGGGGGGAAGACATAAGTAGGAATGGGAAAAGGAAGTATTTCAAGATTTTTTAACCACAGCTCCCACCTCTAGTTAAATAATTGGGCTTCTATGATTTCAATATTTTTCTTCTGCATATGGTCAAGAATCATTACTTAGGTGTTCACATAGGTCTAGTGTACTAGAAATATTACATGCCAATATGTCCCAGATGAACAACTTGGCCTATCAGGCCGTTCTTGCCTTGTCGAACACCATTGTGTAGAACTGCTCTTTTGATTGACTTATTGGCTTTGCTGTTTGGCTATGCAAATATGGATGCCGAGTTTGCTTGTTCACTTGCTCCGGGACAACTCTGTCTCAGAACATTCATACGTACCAGTCATCTTGCACTTACTGATGCTGAGGTTTATGACATCTACAGCATATACGTATATGCAGTAAATTATTTGTTTATATAAAGGATTATTCAAGGCACTTTCCCTGTCCTAATCTGGAAGTTTGAGAATGCCATCCTCAACAAGTGACATCATGTTATAGGATTCCCTCACACAGAGGTACTTGGCATGTTCTCAAGAGGGATTAATAGAATATGGGGGGCATACCTAATGTGTGGGGGACAATGCATTGCACCCATATTGCTCTGCGGCCACCATGGAACCAACAAATGGCATATCACATCCACCAACACTTTCATTCTATCAATGTCCACTTTGTGTGCACTGGCAACATTCACATTATGAACATGTTTGCAGTGTATCCTGGATCCACTGAAGACTACTATTTCCTTAGGCACATGTCTGTGTGGCCACTGTTGGAGGCCACAAAGTGGCATCAAGGATGGATCAGTGTTCAGTACTAATGCACAACATGCATACATACATTTCCTATGGTCAGTACAGTATTGGAGGTCCCTTTTAAATGCACTCAGACATATGTGTGTACTAAATATTTGCCAATCAAGATTTATTTTGATATTTGAAATGTTTTTAATGTTCTCTATATCAATAAGCACACTGCCATGCAGTGTTCCTTGCCATGTCTGCGGCAGCACAGGTGCGCACTGAATTCTGCGGATGACACGGCAAAAGAGGTATTTCAACACTCTGTGTGCCAAAAGTGCACTCAATTACTGACATCACAGAAGGACGGTGGCAGGTTCAGCAGCAACAGTGGCGGGATCTTCACAGGGAAACTTCAAGCATAGGACACTGACATTGGCAAACCTGAATAGTGTTGACTTCATCTTCATGGAATCAAAGACCTTCAGAGGGCAAGTATACTCTATTTATGTGTTTTATATGCATGCTACTGTGTTAGTGACATGACAGAGGGAGACATTTGGACAGAGAAATTGAGCCCATTATTTTAGGGACTTGGTGCTTTGTATTGGAAGATTCATTTATTATTTTTTAAATGTTCATATCTTACTTTTCAATTTAGGTCAGTCTGGTGGAAATATAATCACTGAGCTAATCTGTAATGGATAATTACTGAATGAGATGTGTCAAGCCAACTTGGTTAAACTTTGAAAAACATCTTTTGGGACAAGTAAAAAGCATTTGTTTTTGTAAAATTAGTAAAATGACATAATTAAAATGTGGTGCATGACTTAGTTTTTTTTGCTTCTCCAGAATCACTAAAACGAATAAAGAAATCCCTTCCAAGAAAGCATCATTTTTGTCATGTAATATAAATGTGTTGTAATATTTTTTTATGTTTGCATGAAGCTATGTCTGTATTTTATTGATATAAATTTTTCATCCGCAATGTAATTAAATTATTCTAAAGTATTGCTTACGTAATTGCTGTCTAAACAGTAGTTTGTTTGCATACTACATAATGCCTCCGCCATGTTTAACACGTAATCATAATACTCATACACATTTATGTAGTAGTCTCCAACATGACGTTTGCTCAGTGTACTAGTTTCAGTAGCAGTGTTCTGAGTTACCCATGTTTTAGGGTGTGCATATGGTAACATGCATTGCGCCCAGGACAGCACATGTATATTGAGGCTGGAGATCACTATTCCTGTTCCCCTCTGCAAACCCTGCAGCATGTATAAGTCATAAGTGTCTATAAAAACATGGCCAAGGTGTCAACCCTAAGCTCACTCCAGTGATAATTGTAAACTGTGCTAAAGATGTAAATTTAATTAAAGTGACTGTTGTCCTTTCTTGTGCTGAACCTATAACTACATTTTGTATATGCACATGGTAGCTGTGGTAATATGCAGTTGTTCTAAGTGTTTTTCAAACACATTAATGGTTGTCACCATTATAATTAATTAGTCTATTTTAATTGAAAAACCATGTTCATATCCCCTCATTTAATGATGTCACAGCCTTTGAGAGCGTAAGTAGTGTAGCGTGAACACGATATTGTAGAAAATTCCCCTTTGCGATAATATACGCTAACCCATAAATGGAGTGAGCAAGCAATGTTTCTACTTTCAACTTGTAATCCCATTCCAAAACACCATGCGCAAGGTTCGCAATAGCAAAATCTTGCCAGTGTAATTTACGGCTTTGCGTAAACTATATTTTACTCTCCAACTGTAATCTAGCCCTTAGATGGCTCTTGCTTTGCTTTTGAAAAAGTTGTCATCCATTTGAGCACTAAATGAACCCTTTTGATTACATTGTAAAATGTATGTAATTAGTCTATCCCAAGTAAAAAAAACTATAAACCAATTATTTAGGTGTATTAGTCTTCTAGGGAGGAAGTTGCCCAATCTAAATGGAGGGATTGTGCAGAGAAGGAACAGCTACTCAGGTCCCAGTTGCTTTCAATGATTTGAAGACTATAAATAAAAAACCCACATGTTTAAGAGGAATTTTAATAATTGACACTAACCTACACCTATCATAATAACACCCTAGGCAGTGGCCCCTCATAATCAACCTTAGTTAGGAAACTGACATAGTCAAGTAGAGAATGCTGCTCAAACTAAAAAAAACTGAACAGTGCAAATTAAAGGAATATGAAACCCCTTTTTTCAGGATTTAGAAAAAACAGCATATCAATATAGAAGCAAAACTGTTAAAAACAGAATCACAGTATCAAATAATAGGTTTTCAGGAGTACTCCCATTATGTTAGGCCGCTGCCTCCCCTGGTGTCTAACAAAACCACTCAAGAAAGTAGTAGAATTGGGTGGTGCTGATCCAACAGCTCTTTAACAATAAAATTATCTCAACACGTTTCAGCAACTTTGTCACCTTTTTCAAGAGTGAATAAAACAATGTAACACAAGAGCTATGCTCTTTTATTGTTAAAGAACTTGACATGCTTTTAACTTTGTGGAATACATCTTCAAAAAAGAGCTGTTCTGCTTTTATGGGTCTCTTGCTGTACGTTCACCGTGAAGTTAATTCTTCTAATCCTGAAATTTGCTACCTGTGAGTATTTTCCCGATAGTGTCTGCTGTGTGTTTGATGTGCTACACTATTTGTGTTACTTTTTATACAGTTACACATCTCTATGCCAATGGAGTTTGAATCCCTTTTGGATCAACGTCATCCAATTCTACTCCCATGATTCAGATAGAACATGACATTTTGAACAATTTTCCAATTTACTTCTATTATCAAATTTGCTTAATTCTCTTGGTATCCATTTTTGAAGGAACAGCAATGCACTACTTGAAGCTTGCTTAACATATCAGCCAAGCCAATAACAAGAGGCATATGTGCACAGCCACCAATCAGGAGGAACCTCCCAGTAGTGCTTTGCTGCTCCTGTGTTTACTTAGGTATGGTTTTCAACAAAGGATACTAAGAGAATGACGCAAACTAGAAGAAAGAAGTCAATTGGAAAGTTGTTTAAAATCGCAAGCACAATCTGAATCATGAAAGTTTAATTTTGATTTTACTGTCTATTTAAGATGAGAATAAAATAGAAACAAAGTGAACAATGATATAAGTGTGTCACTGAAAATAAATGTATGATAAAGTTATATAAAAATGTAGACTGGATGAAACATTTAGGGCAAAATAGAACATGAAAAATCTTTGGAGAAAATACCTTGTATAGTTTTTGCCAGACTGCAGTAGATAATATAACTAAGCCTATAACTATTTCTGTGATGTCCATTCCTATTACATTTCACCTTATCTGAATCTTGCTTATTTCTGTGCTTGAAATGTTGTGCTCCCTTATATTATGGGTCACTGATCTAAATTGTTTTTTTGCCCCACAGGTTGATGTCTCATTTTTATTACTATGATGTGTTTGTTTTTTATTTAATATTTTATGCACCACCGACAGTCTACGCATCACTGTGCACAGAGCTTCTATGGAATTGTTTATCTGAAGAACGATACTGCTTTAAGGAATAACAGTATACTTCTTCTCGGTCTTTATCAATAAAACATTCTATATGCATTGTATGAGTTTATATAATTTTATTGCATGAGAAAGACATTTATTTTTAGTCCATGCTATCATACAAACTTTTATTTCGCTATTTTCAAGCACACAGGAAAAAAAAAAAAACTCAATATTAATTAATACTTGTTATGGCATTGCTGTTTTCTTAACTGTTACTAAAAAAGTCTGCTATAGCTGCACACAACTTTAATCAATACTTTTTGCTCATTTTATTTAACCATTTTAAGGGATAGTGTACTGTAATAAAATGTTTTCCCTTAATATGTTCACAATGACTTCTTATAGAAGCTGCAGAGTATAAAATGTATGTGGAATTGCTATTTTAGGTTTATTTTTTATATAAAGTAACCAATTTTGCTGATTGAAGCCTAAATCCATTGTTCTCATGAACATTCCCATTTAAATGGACTGAGCATGCAGAAATAGCAGACCTCCTAATCTATCTCTCTATACATTGAGGCCTCCTTATCTTATCTCTCTGGCTTTACACTATGGCAAAAAGTGAGGCCATATTCTAAAAGCTTCCCTAGGTCAGACATAGTTTTCAATGCCAACACTCACAGGGGCTGCCCTCATGGAATTGTATAAAAAAAAGAGGCTGTCCCTGCGAGTGACAAGATGTCTCCAATACAAAATCATAGTGCTCACTACAAAGGGAAACTAACAGGTTGCGCTCTTTTTAAAATTAAATCCTGAAGCCAATACAAATCAACTCTGCTTCCAGTGTATAATATCTTACAATAAATTTGTATACAGTGCTTTGCGTATTTTAACACAATCTAGACATTTTTTAATTTGCGAGAAAAATAAAGTGAGAACTGCATGAGGAAATGTTTATAGAATACACCAGATATGGAGGGGAAATTTCAGCTATACTCATGAAACGCCCCTGTTCAGAGGTGGAGAAATTCATTTTACAATAAGGAAAATAATGCACTATAAATTTCGCATTATAAAAACGAATTTCACAGCGGTTTTTGCATGTGCAGTCAGGGCGATTTTTACTGGCAAGCAAACGGGGCAATAGCCTGGGCGCCAGACAGTGGCAGACTGGTGGGGGCAGGATTGCATGTCACACCTCAGCAGAACAGTTAGGAGTCAGGAAAGGGAAATCCAAGAGAGTAGTTGAGACAGGCAGGTGGTCAATACACAGTCTGGCAACAAGGTACAGAATCAGCAGGCAAAAGAGTAGTCACGTTAGGGCAAAAAGGGTGAGAGGAATAATGCAGCAAAGCACACCCTAGAAGCAAGTCCAACACAGGCATGGAGGACAGGAAGTGCTAAGTGTTTATAGAAGTAGCTGATTGTAGACCTACCGTAGCTGGCAGGCAGGTGGAGCCAAAGAGTAAAAAACTAAACAAAAGAACAGGTTAGAAAATAGAGCTGAATCCAAAGCTAACCTGTGGCTCAGAAGTAATTCGCTGCAATACAAACCAGCAGTCCTAGGTTCATTAACCACATAAAGGGACATTCCAGCCAAAATTTGAATGCATATAGGATGGGTGCATTGAATAATTTTTTCAATATATGTATAGCTGTTTCAAAAGTGTACTTAACCCCTTAATGACCACAGCACTTTTCCATTTTCTGTCCGTTTGGGACCAAGGCTATTTTTACATTTTTGCGGTGTTTGTGTTTAGCTGTAATTTTCCTCTTACTCATTTACTGTACCCACACATATTATATACCGTTTTTCTCGCCATTAAATGGGCTTTCTAAAGATACCATTATTTTCATCATATCTTATAATTTACTATAAAAAACATTATAAAATATGAGGAAAAATTGAAAAAACCCCCACTTTTTCTAACTTTGACCCCCAAAATCTGTTACATATCTACAACCACCAAAAAACACCCATGCTAAATAGTTTCTAAATTGTGTCCTGAGTTTAGAAATACCCAATGTTTACATGTTCTTTGCTTTTTTGCAAGTTATAGGGCAATAAATACAAGTAGCACTTTGCTATTTCTAAACCATTTTTTTTTTTTTCAAAATTAGTGCTAGTTACATCAGAACACTGATATCTTTCAGGAATCTCTGAATATCCATTGACATGTATAGATTTTTTTTTTTAGTAGACAACCCAAAGTATTGATCTAGGCCTATTTTGGTATATTTCATGCCACCATTTCACCGCCAAATGCGATCAAATAAAAAAAATCGTTCACTTTTTCACAAATTTTTTCACAAACTTTAGGTTTCTCACTGAAATTATTTACAAACAGCTTGTGCAATTATGGCACAAATGGTTGTAAATTCTTCTCTGGGATCCCCTTTGTTCAGAAATAGCAGACATATATGGCTTTGGTGTTGCTTTTTGGTAATTAGAATGCCACTAAATGCCACTGCGCACCACACGTGTATTATGCCCAGCAGTGAAGGGGTTAATTAGGGAGCATGTAGGGAGCTTTTTGGGGTAATTTTAGCTTTAGTGTAGTGTAGTAGACAACCCCAAGTATTGATCTAGGCCCATTTTGGTATATTTCATGCCACCATTTCACCGCCAAATACAATCAAATTAAAAAAAACGTGAAATTTTTCACAATTTTAGGTTTCTCACTGAAATCATTTACAAACAGCTTGTGCAATTATGGCACAAATGGTTGTAAATTCTTCTCTGGGATCCCCTTTGTTCAGAAATAGCATACATATATGGCTTTGGTGTTGCTTTTTGGTAATTAGAATGCCACTAAATGCCACTGCGCACCACACGTGTATTATGCCCAGCAGTGAAGGGGTTAATTAGGGAGCATGTAGGGAGCTTTTTGGGGTAATTTTAGCTTTAGTGTAGTGTAGTAGACAACTCCAAGTATTGATTTAGGCCCATTTTGGTATATTTCATGCCACCATTTCACCGCCAAATGCGATCAAATTAAAAAAAACTTGAAATTTTTCACAATTTTAGATTTCTCACTGAAATCATTTACAAACAGCTTGTGCAGTTATGGCACAAATGGTTGTAAATGCTTCTCTGGGATCCCCTTTGTTCAGAAATAGCAGACATATATGGCTTTGGTGTTGCTTTTTGGTATTTTGAAGGCCGCTAAATGCCGCTGCGCATCACACGTGTATTATGGCTAGCAGTGAAGGGGTTAATTAGGTAGCTTGTAGGGAGCTTGCAGGGTTAATATTAGATTTAGTGTAGAGCTCAGCCTCCCACCTGAAACATCAGACCCCCTGATCCCTCCCAAACAGCTCTCTTCCCTCCCCCACCCCACAATTGTCCCAGCCATCTTAAGTACTGGCAGAAAGTCTGCCAGTACTAAAATAAAAGCTATATTTGTTTTTTTTTGGTGTTTTTTTAAAAGCATATTTACATATGCTGCTGTGTACTATCCCCCCTTAGCCCCCAACCTCACTGATCCCCCCCAAACAGCTCTATAACCCTCCCACTCTAACTTAATGGGCGCCATCTTGGGTACTGGCAGCTGTCTGCCAGTACCCAGTTTAGAAGAAAAAATTTTTTTGTTTGACATTTTTTAAACTTTTCTGTAGTGTAGCTTCCCCCCACACAAAACCAACCCCCCACCCCTCTCACGATCTCTTTTTGTGCTTTTTTTTTGTGCTTAGGCTACTTTTAACTTTTTAACCATTTTCTGTAGTGTAGCGGTTCCCACCCGCTCCCGCCCCGTGTACGCGCCCGCCCGCCACCCTCCGTGCGCACCCCCCGACGGTCCCGCCCCCCTTGACGTCACACGGCACACCGATGGCCGCCCACCCGCCTCCCAAGTCGGCTCCCACCCACCAACGATACCGGCCATCGATGTCCGGTGCAGAGAGGGCCACAGAGTGGCTCTCTCTGCATCGGATGGCCATGTAAGGTTATTGCAGGATGCCTCCATATCGAGGCATCACTGCAATAACGGGAAAGCAGCTGGAAGCGAGCAGGATCGCTTCCAGCTGCTTTCCACACCGAGGACGTGCAGGGTACGTCTTCAGGCGTTAACTGCCTTTTTTTTGAGGACGTACCCTGCATGTCCTCGGTCATTAAGGGGTTAAAGGGACATTCCGGTCAAAATTTAAATGCACATAGATTAATTACATATTTGAATTAGAGACATATTTGCAATATACATGTACTGGCAAAAATGCTTCTAGTAAAAGTTATCACTGTTTTAGAGTTAACATTTTTCTCTGCACGTACATGTGAAGCATAGCTAGATATTGTCAGTGCACCAGCATTTAAAATATTGCAACTGCTCAGATCATCAGTGAGGCTTGTATCGTGTCAGCAATTAAGAAATTGAGTCATTACCAGATGGTACATGCACGTTAGGCTCTCTGAGCAAGTCCTGTGTTTAAAATGCTGGTGCACGGTGCATACTTAAATACTCTTTTGAAACAGCTATAACTTTTATTAGAAGCATTTTTGCTAATGCGTGTATATTACAAAAATGCTTCTGTTCAATATTGAAATGCACCTATGTGGTTTACAATTTTGGCTGGAACATCCCTTTAAGTATGCTCCGTGCATCTGCATTTTCAACCCAGCACTTGCTAAGACAGCCTCAGGTGCTTGTATCATCTGGTAATGACTCGATTCACATCACGGCTGACATGCTACAAACCCCACTGGTGCTCTCAGCAGGTGCAGCATTTAAAATGCTGGTGCATTGAGAATATCTAGCTATGCTTCACATGCACGTGCAGAGAAAACATTTTACACTAAAACAGTGATCATTTTTACTAGAAGCATTTTTGCTAATATATATATATACAGTATATATATTGAAAATATGTTTGTATCCAAAGATGTAATTCATCTACGTGCATTTCAATTTGACCAAAATGTCCCTTTAGAGGGAAATGAAACTCACTTTTTCTGTCATGATTCAGGAAGAGCATGTGATTTTATACAACTTTCTATTATCTCATTTGTTTGTTCTCTTGGAATCCTTTGTTACCATGTTATTGGCTCACCCAATACATTTAGCTAGCTCCCAGTAGTGCATCGCTGCTTCTTCAATAAAGAACACCAACGAAATTAAGCAAATTAAATAATAGAATTAAATCGGAAAGTTGTTTAAAATGATATTCTCTATCTGAATCATGAAAGAAAACATTTGGGTTTCCTGTCCCTTTAAACCACAACACAAATTTGTACTGTGGGTGGAGTTAGGGCAGATAAGATATAGGCCATGGGTGGAGCCTGTGCAGTACCTGGTTTCATTTTGGAAGCCAGACTATTTACCCTGAAGTAAAAGTTGCATCACATGTTTTCCTGGGCACTTATGAGTTAAACATGCTGCAGGGTAAGCAGGGAATATGTATTGTGCTGTTCCTCAGCACTATTCATATGATGTCCAGAGGCACAATACATACAGTTCCTGCATTATTCATATTGAATAATGTTTTACTTTTGCTTTGCCTATGTATCTCTTGCTTCTGTGATGGTCTGTAAAACCAATGCAAAACCCTCTCTGCAATACACTGGTTTCTTTCAGTTATTTCTGTTTAAGAAGATTCCACTGTTACATTGTTTAAAGGGCCATAATACCCAAATGTTTAAACACTTGAAAGTGATGCAGCATAGCTGTAAAAAGCTGACTAGAAAATATCACCTGAACATCTCTATGTAAAAAAGAAAGATATTTTACCTCAAAAGTTCCTCAGTAGCCACATCCCATTGTAAAGGATTTTGTCAGAGTATATGAATATTATGATGAATATATAATAATAATATATATATAATATATATATATATATTATACACTGTATATGTTAGATGAGACCTCAGGATTAATTGAACTTGAGTTTGTAGAACACAGCTTCTAATCCACTGTGGGTCCCAACCCCCTACCAGATGGGTTAGCTGGGTGAATACACGTTTATCAGGATTGAAAATCAGCATAGCTTTTGAAGCACAACCTCCTGTGGTGTAAAACACACAAACATTTTTTTTTCCCTAAAGGAACTAACTCAGTGACCCTATTCATTTGACTATATATGCAGAGTTTTATAACTCCAAGACATTTGGTGATGAGAGAAAAGAATGTGCTCGGAAGCCCTCTGGAATTTGTCACCTAAATCTTTGTGGATTCAAAGTAAGACATATGCTGCAGACACACAGCTGGGGGGAAGGTGACTCAAATCGAATTAAAAACATTTTGCAAAGGGAACAATGCCAGTTTTCCATGTATGTTTAAAATAATTCAAATAGCCCATATATGTATATATATATATATATATATATATATATATATATATATATATATATATATATATATATATATATATATATATATATATATATATATTGAAATAGTACGTTTTATATTAAATAAATAATTGCTGCATGGGACATTTATATAGGAAATAAATTCAGAATTATTATAGATTCGATAACAGTTTTGATGATGCCATATTTGAATTACATGTATATATAAAATACATTTTCTATTTTTCAGATGGATCAAAGAGGAATGCATGCAGGCAGAACTATTGGAAATGTGAAATAGGCTGAAATTGTGTAAATGCATATGTGACAGATGTTTAGGTGCCATTGATTTCAGAATAATTAGCAGCATAATTCTTTTAATAAAAAAAAAACATGATGTTTCATATCAAAACGATCAGGGAATTGATCTGATGCTGCTCCATCTATGATTAATATTGGGAAAGATTAATACAAGAAATTATGGTAGTTATTACATAGTTTAAAGAAATATTTCACTGTCTAAAAATGTTTAGAAATGTTAAGGATGAATTTGTTTTGTGCTGTCTGCTACCACCTAAGGGCCAATACCGGTATAGCAGTTAAAGGATTTAGCTGTTAAAAAAAAAAAGGTGCGTTTCAGTGGTGACCGAGGGCCAATCCAAATAGACATCCCACCTAACCAATGGGATGGTCAGATCTCGTAGGGCCACTCCCATGGTTTCATAAATGAGTGAAAAAGTTATTTAAGTAAATGCAGGAAGAGAAGTGAGGACACACAGATTTTGCTGATCTACCTTTTTCTCAGTGATTGCAAAAATTTACTTATATATTTTCTGAGATGAAAAAAGGAAGCCTTGGTAACTGAACTATCAATTTTGGTAACGTATATATATATATATATATATATATATATATATATATATATATATATATATATATATATATATATATATATATATATATATATAAAAAGAAAGAGGGCAGTCTGCATTTTACTAGTATTCAGCCTGTGTATGGTTAAACAAATCCTTGCTGCTAAATTATTTTATCTGTACAACTATAGAGTGATAACTCAGAATTGGGTTTTTACATAAATAATATATACAATTTCTGATGTTTTAATAGAAGTGTATATTGTACTATTGTTTAAATTAGCACTGTAAATCATATTGCTGAATGTTTGTAGCTGCTATTTTTAGGTCTCATTGTAATATTTTAAATGCAGCTCTGAATGAAAGGTTGGTTTTAAAGTAAATTTGCATGAGCTTTGCATAGCATATTTTAAATAGTTTTTTTTAACGCATATAATATTGACTCATATTCTAATTATTACAAATATTTATGTATCAACATGTTCATAGTTATTTACTAATAATAAAGAATTCAGATATTTATATTAATTTTGTTGTCTTAGTAGAAGTATATTGATTGTTGGTTCAGTCTAAAGAAAGATTGTTAAATATATTCCCTGCCATATACTCACACATTGTTTAGAGAATACTGCTAAGATTTCTATAAATATACTGACATATTGTATGGAGGCATTGCGCGAGATATTATAAATAATTATCATATTGATATAGTATATTTGTGGTAAATAGAAATTATTATAGAAGAGAGAAGAAATTTCATATTTCGAATTGATATTTTGAAAATATAAAAGGTGTTTTTTTTTTAAAATTGAAATATTGATTTTCGTGTTCAAGATTAATATTAATATTTTGAAATATTATTAAAAAAATTTTTTTGAAAAATTAATAAAAATATTGATTTTTCATATCAAAAAAATTAATCAAAAATATTAATTTTTCATATTTCAAAATTCATAAAAATATTAATCAAAAATATTATTTTTTCATATTTCAAATTTCATAAAAATATTAATTTTTCATATTTCAAAATTAATCAAAAATATTAATTTTTCATATTTCAAAATTCATAAAAATATTGATTTTTCATATTTCAAGATTAATACAAATATTAATTTTGTCATATTTCAAAATTGATATTGATATTTTGAATATATAATTTTTGTTTCTCCCTCTTATTGGTCAAAATTGTATTAGCGTTTTATCTTATTAAGTACAACACTAAAATAACGATGTCTTCAGCAAAAAGTAATGCTACCATTTCTGTGCAAGATGAAATTGTGTCCTCCCCAAGGTCCTCCGTCCATGAAGTGATTCAGAAAAAAACGCTCAAATTAGACGCCATGAATCACATCATGACTAGACTTGATATTGGGGACGATGTCTCCAGGTATATTAATGAGTGTAAAGATAAGGCCAAAGATTTAGTTAAAGATATGTGGTTTAAAGATGGGGAATTATACCAAATGTTACTGCAACTTAATAGATGCACGGAACTTAGGGGGCGTGATGAATTAATTTTTTAAACTTAGCCGATCCTAATGTATTTGAGCTGTGAGATGTCTAACCAAATGGTAGGACAGAACAGGCAATTAGGGCGGCTAAGGGATGAAAATAATTCATTACGAGAATTTCAAGATGCATTTATTCAGGCAAAGACAGAGGTTTTCCATGCTAGCCAAAAGGCTTCTGACTTAGATAAATATAATCAGGAATTAATGGCTGATTTTAAAGCTTTTGAAGAAGAATATAAAAAGTGCCAAGATGAAAATAAAACTTTAAAAGCTAGATATCATGAGGCTGAAAAAGCATACGAACAGGCAATAAATAAATTACAGAGACAAATTAGCAGCTATAAGGACTGGGACAGAAATGAGAGTCAAGATCCCAGGCGGGAGGATAGACAAAGATACCCAAACTATAGCCCTTATTCAGGCCCAGAGGTAACTTTTTCCCCTAGGCAACTACATAACTCTGGGGGACCAGAAAATTATTACGCTTTAGATGAAAGGCACTCTAGCTCAAACAATGAGTCCCCAGTAAGATCCAGTGATGTACCAGATAAAGTGTATGACACCCCCACAATAATTAAATTCCTAAAGAATACAGTACGCCCATTTTCTAAAGGGGGGGCCACTTCCATAATTGACCACTTAGAGGCCTTTGAAAACGCATTATCTATAATGAGTGTTACAAGTGAGCAGTTAACATTTGAATTTCTACCCTGGGTACTTGAAAGTAAGCATCACAAATTCTTTGCTTCACTAAAGGATATGAATATTCGTTCCTGGAGTGAAACAAAACAACAATGCAGAAAAGAATTCGGACAACATCGCACTAAAACGGCAGAGAGAATAGCTGTATATGGTTTAAAATGTAGTGCGAATCAAAGTCCAATCGAATTCCTTTCTATATTGAAGAATGCGTATAGCATGGCTAAAGATGATCCAGTATTTGAAGGTTCAGAGTTTGTGAATATATTTTTTGAAGCGCTACCCACACCCATCAAAATCAACTTAGCTAGAGATTTTGAGGAGAACTGTTCTTTGGAATGGCTGATCAAAGAGAGTACGAAGTTATACTCTATTCAACAGTCCAGTGAACAGGAGGATAAAAGGGAGAAAAAGCCCAATCCTAAAATAGTGGCCGAAACTAGGGTGTCACCTGAACCCCTAAATTTGGAGTCTAAAAAGAAAACCTCTGCGGAAGTGGCCAGAGAAAACGGGCCATCTCCACAGAGGTTTAACTCTACCCCTCCCCCCACATGGGATGAGGCGCAGAGAGACTATAGCCAAAGCGGGGGACATACTCAGGCGAATAATTACGCCCAAAGAGAATACCCACAGAATAATGGGTACCCCGCAAAGGAAGATACAATAGACGGCGAAGGTATTCTCAGGATAACCAGACACCCCAAGTAAATAATGCTCCCCAAAATAATAATGCAGAACAAATTGAACCCCAGGGGCAGAAATAGCAGCTCTAATTCTGAGGGGAACCAATGGTCCAAGAATCATTATTATGGGGCATCAAGAGATAGGCCCAGGAGTAGGGGTAATTTGTACAATCAAGTAGATCAGCTTAGTACCCAGCTAATTCGGTTGAGCGAACAAGTCGCTAATATGAGTCAAAAACTTACGGCTCAGCAACCGAACAATACTTTTTTAGCAGTGGACCACAGGCACAATCATAAACACTGCGGTATCACCTAAGAGGGAGGGGAGATATATACAAAATGTAATAATAAATATCAATGATACTAATCATGTTCTCTCACCACAGACCGGAAACGGACGATTTAGCCGTGATGACAAGCAACTTCATACGGGAAAAATTAACAAATCCCTTCCTTTGCAGCACTCTCTTAACCTTATTTCCACAGATGCAGTACAAAAGAATCCAGCCGACCCTGTCATAGAGGAGACCGGTAGGTATGAAGTTTCCTCTGCATCGAATGACGTGGCGAATTCAGGTAACACGTGGCGAAGCCCACAGATGTATGATAATGCCAACTTTATGTGTGAAATGGTAGAAAATGCAGGAAGGTATTATGTATTAGTTGAGCTGCAAGATTCAGTCTCCAACCCTATCATGGGATTAATTGACACCGTATCTCAGGCAACTATTTTATCCCACAGGTACTACACACAGCTAAATGAGCTAACACCCCACAAACCTAAAATATAAGAATTTGACGGATCTCTAATAGGAGTTGGGGGTGATTCTCTAAAAGTCTTCGGTACAGCCTGGTTAAAATTAAAATTGGGGAACAGGGTCATAAAACACCCTGTTATTATAGTGGATCTGCCAACTGATCGTTTAATTATTGGTGGTGATCTCCTGAAGCGATTAAGCACCATAATTGATTGCATAAATAATGTAATTTGGTCACCAGTTAAAAGGCCTATAGATTATGAAAAATCTGTTATATCTCGCACCCGACATAGCTGGCACGTGGTGGAAGAGAAACCAGATGCTGTGGAGATTCATTTCAGGAATAACTCTGTACCTGAAATCACTATTCTACAAATAGATGATCAGACTCCTTTAAGTGGTTCTGATGGTAATACTTTTAAAATTTTACCTGGAAAGATAGCAAATATTTCCCTAGATGGCGATGTATTAACCATATCACTCCACAAGGGGGATCATAAAATCCCTAAGGGGGGAGGCCACGCTCAATACCTCACAGAGATTGAGAGAGTTAAAGAGGATCTATTTATCCCTATACAAGTGCATGACCTTGGTAAAACCAAGTATGCTAAATTATACTTAAAACAGGAAGCTAGCTATATAAGCGAAGGTTTATTAGCGCAAATAGCTGAACCTAAAGTGATTAAATATTTTTCTCCCCAAGACCACTGTGTCCACAACCTGGATGACAGGTTTGAAAGCTATAACATCACAGCTAAGTGCTTATTATCTATCTCTATAGGAAATAAGTCAGTGAAGCACCTGTTTTTAGTTTTAAATACTCCCCATAATCAAATATACATTGGCAATGATATCTTACATAGATATGCCATACAAATAGATTTGATTAACTCTTGCCTCTGGAGCAGGTTAAAGGGGGACCCTCAAGTATTTCAGGATGAAAATGCCGCCCTGAAATCAAACCAGCAATTGCCATATGCTGTGAATATGCAGGTGTCTAGCGATGTTATAATTCCTGCCGGGGCTGATAAATTTCTTTTACCCTTACAGGTGAAGAGAGGTCAGAAATTAAAAACTTCTGAAACACTAATTTGCCTCTCCCATAGAATACAAAATCTGGGTGTCACAGTAACCTACACTCCTATGGTGAATATTGGAACTGTTCCAATACATATTATTGTGCATAACATGACCCCACAGGATATAACATTATCCAAGGGTACTACCATAGGATATGCACTGGAATCAAGTTATTACACTTTTGGATTCCAGAATAATGTAATTGGGCTAATACCTGAAGGATACCTAACTGAAGAACAATTAATAGAACAATCCTTTGCATCTATGCCAGAGGGTCTATTTAATGTTCAGTCTATTTATCCTTTCAGCTCAGAGGAAGGCATCTGTAAAATTGAAGAAGCCTCTCTAGTGTTTGATCAGCCAATCAAACAGCAAGATTACCCCAATACCCAGAGTCATGGGAGCAATGTAAATTATAATCAAGGGGATCTCACCTCTAGGTTGGAAGAAGCCTATGAAATAGGACAGCCTGAAATCTTTCCAGGATTTCAGCAAATAGTCGAAGACAATTTCTAAGAAGCATTTTAGTATGTCTGTCCTGGGACAGCTAAGGGGATGAGCCTCGTGCACTTTCATATTATTTCCCTATTCAGCTTAGTATGAAATCTCAGGAGAGTTAAGTGAAATCTCATCAGATCACAGTAAAAGAGTTCATGACCTCAGCACTGCTGATGCTGATTGGCTGCTGTTCATTTCTTCATTTTTTTTATTTTGTTTTACCTGCAGTTGGGAGTAGCTGAGTATAACTTTTTTACACAGAACTTACTCTGCTGAGCTGAGGAGATTGTGAGGTAAAATATCTTCCTTTTTTACATAGAGATGCTCAGGTTATATTTTTCTGCCAGCTTTTTACAGCTATACTGCAACAGTTTCAATTGATTTAGCATATGAGTATTATGTCCCTTTAAGTAATTCTAGTTGATGTATTCATTCACAAATCTCTTCTAAAGAATTAAAATGAGAAAAAGAATACGTTTTGTGTGTCCCTTCTGAAGGAATAAAAAGGGAAACCATTTAACTGATTATAGGGCAAAGATTGTAGCTGTATATTTTTGCAGTGAGCATTGGAAGGAGTAACATATTCTTGTAGAAAAAGAAGCAGATTAATGACATCAAAATAATATTCTGCATGAATTTGAAAACTCCTATCTGAATTATATTTCTTAATAAATGTGCTTCTTTATTATTATAATACTCCAGACATTTATACAGCAAACACTAATGTACCAGAGGGCAATGAACAAAATATAATTTACTAAAACTGTAAGACTATTTAGCTTCTAACAATGATTCATTATTATTATATAAATCATTTTAGCCATCTGATACTAATTTATTAGAAAACCACATTTTGTAAATGTACTTTTCTCTTCCAGAGATTCTGGTAAATCATTACAAATAGGGCCGTTTTTATGAGATAATTATTTTGTAATATGAGCGTGTTGTCTATTTCTTTTCTTGTTGAACAGATTCAATTACTGCTGTCTTATTTTAGTAGCTATTAAAAAAAAGTCTGTCGTTCACCACTGAGCATCATAAAAGACCATTTACAACAAAGAAAACAAGGGGTTTAGTTAGGGTAAAAATAAATTATATAAATGTAATTAAATGTGTGAAATATATTGCATGGGTTTTAAGCAAATGTTTATTTTTTGTTATCTGTACCCATTTGGGGAATTCCCTGAAACAAAATATATCCTATTAAGACATGTTTTTTTTTTCCCACACAGAATATGGTGCCTTTAGATTGTTTGATTCAAGCCAACTTTCAATAAGGGCAAAAAAAAAACTCTATTCAATAACGAGTATTTAAAAATAGTACAATATTGAAATGACTGGGAAAATGCTACAACATCTACCCCTAGTGGGTGTGTGAGAAACAAAAGAGCTAGACAATTTTATTTTCTTGATTGGTAAATATTAAAGGGACATAAAACAGGTTGAAATCTGTGCATATCCTAAAAGGGCTAATTAATTAAAATAGTTTGCATAAATATTTGTTTAAAAATTGCTGGTAAGTATTTTAAAATAATTTTTTAAAAAAGGCAAAATTAATTACATAGCTTAGCTGCCTGGAGAAGCCAACTCCACCCCTTATCAGTGTTTAGAAACAGCCATTGTATTTCAACTGAGTTTACAGCTTCTAGGCATGCTCCAGCAGATAATGAGTGTGCACGTCTGCATTTTACCAAAGTAAAGGTAAATATAGATATAGCCATAGAAGGAAATGTGTGGGGGAGTTAGAGCTTTACAATTCAGAAACTGAAAAGAAAGTTTTAATGGCAAGGCACTGCAGTATACATTTGCAGGTAAAGTAATTAACCCCTTAAGGACCAAGGCCATTTTTCAATTTCTTTCCCTGAAGGACCAGGGCTATTTTTAAATTTCTGCGGTGTTTGTGTTTAGCTGTAATTTTCCTCTTACTCATTTACTGTACACACACACATTATATACCGTTTTTCTCGCCATTAAATTGACTTTCTAAAGATACCATTATTTTCATCATATCTTATCATTTACTTTAAAAAAAATGATAAAATATTAGGAAAAAATGGAAAAAAACACACTTTCTCTTGCAAGGTGTATCCAGTAACAGTGTGGGGGAGGTGACGTAGCTACAGCCCATGGAGGTGTGTAAGCTATTGACCAATCAAAGCCTTGAAAAATCGGCAGCAAAGAAAAGAAAAGCACGGATGACGGGGTGCCAGCTTGGAGGAAATCGAGCAAACTTCATGAGACACAGGTGAAGGGAAGCAGCACTCCAAAAAATCATGAGATAAAATCCAAAACTTTATTTTTGTAGACTTAAAAACAAAATATGTGCAACACTGCACAGCACAGCACAATGCAAAGTCAAAATAGGAGAGGAGAGCCGAGTCCTAACATGTTTCGTGCTATGCAGCACTTAATCATAGGATAGCTCACCACCTGTGCAGTGCACCTTTAGAGGGTGTCCAAACCAATCACAGTGTAGTACATTTAAGAGGCTTGAAACACCCACAAAAGTACATCCCAAGGTATAGAATGTGCACTGCAAGGAAGTAAAGAATCGTGTAACAAAGTGATATTAAAAAGTGTGATTAAAACAAACATTGTGTGAAATGAAAAACATATTGGTACAAACTCTCAATGCTAAATTTCAATAACTATATGTGAAAGTATAATTAAATTCACCTATCATATAAATGTGTTTGCCATGGAGAGTTTGGCTACACAATTCTAAAATAAGCCTCAAACCTAAACTGGGCCAATATTAATAAACAATTTTTAATTAATCATTTAATTTATTAATTTATGTATTAATTAATTGTTTTTAAAGGACCCTGGTTGTTGTTTCAATAAAATGATGTGCCAAAAGTAAATAAATAGATAAATGCTCACAGAATGTTATTTCCATATGCAATTCAATATATAATTCAGTATATAAGTGTGATCTGGAGCTTGAAAACAGTCATAAATGAATAAATAAACCACAGACTGTACCTTTAGAAGAATAGTAGGTATCCCAATAGAAGCAAGTATGTTCTGATATATAACATACACATAAATATTATGTTAATGTGAGGACATATACACATATAAGGCGTGACTGTAAACATCAGATCATACTAATATACAAAGCAATTCTTAGTCATACTGGGGTGAAAATAAGCCAATGAATGCAATAAACTAATAACTTATGATTCAAGATAAAAAGCCATATGTAGCCTTGATCTTATGTAACAATATCTCATCTACCTTTATAAGATCACTCTACAAAATAGCTAATGTCCCATTCTTTGTTGAGACCATGGGGTACCCTCGTATTGAGTTTCCATATCCAGTATAATTCTTTCTTAGAAAGTATGGAATAAATATTACCACCTCGAATGGGTCTCTTCGCTATATCTATTGCTTTTACAGTAAACCTAGGTTGATCTGTGAAGTGAAAACAATTCAAGTGTCTGGCTACACTGGAGTCTTTGTTATAATTTTGGATATCCCTTCTATGTTCTCCAACTCTGGATCTTAGAGCACGTGAGGTCTGACCTACATATTGTTTGAAACACGAGGTGCATTCAATAAGATAGACTATAAAGGATGTACCACAGTTGGCATAATGATTAATCTTGAAATTTTCATTAGTTGTTGTAGTCTGTACCCATGGATATCTGTTGACATGTAAGGCAATTTTTTGATAGACATTTAAAGGTCCCTTTCTTATTAAGCCATTGGGTACCTATTTGTTTTACATTGCTATTAATCATGCTCGGAGAAAGCTTTTTAGCTAATGTCGGTGCCTTTTTGGACACAAATTTGATTTTGTCAACAACATCTACTAAGGCATCATCACCTTTAAGTATGGGGAGATTCTTTCTAATGATATTACAAAGGTCATTGTATTGCAAAGAGAATTCCGTGGAGAAGACCACCATATCCTTTTCAAATGTGTTCTTCGCACTATTAACGTCCTTCCCACATGAAGGCTTGTAATTCTTCTTTACATCATCCAATGACCGCTGCAATAAGTCTGGGTCATAGTCCCATTTATTGGATCATCATTAACATCATTCATTTCTGTAGCGTTATAAAAATGCTTGTGCAATGTGAGCTTCCTAACAAATTTGTTGACATCCAGTAAGGTATTAAATACTGAAAAGGTGTGTGTGGGAGCAAAGCCTAGGCCCTTGGATAAAACAGTAATATGATCAGTGGTAAGTTGAAAGTCAGATAGGTTAACCACACTGGTTGGGGGCGAAGTTCGCGCCCTCGTTCGCAAATTTATTTGTGGGGTGGTGGGAACTCGGCAGTCTCTACAGTGGCAGTAACCCTTTCTTGAAAAATATCTGTATGTATATGAGATTCATTGATGATCTCATCTTTGTGGTCAAAGGTGAATTTGTCTTTGAAAATTTCCTTGATTTTGTGAACAACAATGATTTGCATCTGAAGTTCACAGGAGAAGTCCAAGACAAAGAAGTCCATTTTTTGGATCTCACCTTATATGGTTCAGTTGAACTAAATGGGGTCATCACAGATACTTACAGAAAACCAACATCGGGTAATACGATTTTGCATGCAACATCTTGTCATCCGAAACATCTGATAAAATCGATTCCCAAGAGTCAGTTCATCAGACTACGCAGAAATTCCAACTCCGAGGAATTATTTAATTATCAAGCTAATAAACTAAGGGATAGATTGACTGCCAGGGGCTATGACCCAGACTTATTGCAGCGGTCATTGGATGATGTAAAGAAGAATTACAAGCCTTCATGTGGGAAGGACGTTAATAGTGCGAAGAACACATTTGAAAAGGATATGGTGGTCTTCTCCACGGAATTCTCTTTGCAATACAATGACCTTTGTAATATCATTAGAAAGAATCTCCCCATACTTAAAGGTGATGATGCCTTAGTAGATGTTGTTGACAAAATCAAATTTGTGTCCAAAAAGGCACCGACATTAGCTAAAAAGCTTTCTCCAAGCATGATTAATAGCAATGTAAAACAAATAGGTACCGAATGGCTTAATAAGAAAGGGACCTTTAAATGTCTATCAAAAAATTGCCTTACATGTCAACAGATATCCATGGATACAGACTTTACTAGTCATTCAACTAATGAAAATTTCAAGATTAATCATTATGCCAACTGTGGTACATCCTTTATAGTCTATCTTATTGAATGCACCTTGTGTTTCGAACAATATGTAGGTCAGACCTCACGTGCTCTAAGATCCAGAGTTGGAGAACATAGAAGGTATATCCAAAATTATAACAAAGACTCCAGTGTAGCCAGACACTTTAATTGTTTTCACTTCACAGATCAACCTAGGTTTACTGTAAAAGTAATAGATATAGCGAAGAGACCCATTCGAGGTGGTAATATTTATTCCATACTTTCTAAGAAAGAATTATACTGGATATGGAAACTCAATACGAGGGTACCCCATGGTCTCAACAAAGAATGGGACATTAGCTGTTTTGTAGAGTGATCTTATAAATGTAGATGAGGTATTGTTACATAAGATCAAGGCTACATATGGCTTTTTATCTTGAATCATAAGTTATTAGTTTATTGCATTCATTGGCTTATTTTCACCCCAGTATGACTAAGAATTGCTT
Organism: Bombina bombina; assembly: GCF_027579735.1. Classification (NCBI taxonomy): domain Eukaryota; kingdom Metazoa; phylum Chordata; class Amphibia; order Anura; family Bombinatoridae; genus Bombina; species Bombina bombina. The sequence continues at coordinate 274,944,428 of NC_069500.1, read as the reverse complement.
TGTATATTAGTATGATCTAATGCTTATATGTGTATATGTCTTCACATTAACATAATATTTATGTGTATGTTATATATCAGAACATACTTGCTTCTATTGGGATACCTACTATTCTTCTAAAGGTACAGTCTGTGGTTTACTTATTCATTTATGACTGTTTTCAAGCGCCAGATCACACTTATATACTGAATTATATATTGAATTGCATATGGAAATAACATTCTGTGAGCATTTATCTATTTATTTACTTTTGGCACATCATTTTATTGAAACAACAACCAGGGTCCTTTAAAAACAATTAATTAATACATAAATTAATAAATTAAATGATTAATTAAAAATTGTTTATTAATATTGGCCCAGTTTAGGTTTGAGGCTTATTTTAGAATTGTGTAGCCAAACTCTCCATGGCAAACACATTTATATGATAGTTGAATTTAATTATACTTTCACATATAGTTACTGAAATTTAGCATTGAGAGTTTGTACCAATATGTTTTTCATTTCACACAATGTTTGTTTTTAATCACACTTTTTAATATCACTTTGTTACACGATTCTTTACTTCCTTGCAGTGCACATTCTATACCTTGGGATGTACTTTTGTGGGTGTGTCAAGCCTCTTAAATGTACTACACTGTGATTGGTTTGGACACCCTCTAAAGGTGCACTGCACAGGTGGTGAGCTATCCTATGATTAAGTGCTGCATAGCACGAAACATGTTAGGACTCGGCTCCCCTCTCCTATTTTGACTTTGCATTGTGCTGTGCTGTGCAGTGTTGCACATATTTTGTTTTTAAGTCTACAAAAATAAAGTTTTGGATTTTATCTCATGATTTTTTGGAGTGCTGCTTTTCTTCACAAAGGTGTATCCAGTCCACAGATTCATCCTTACTTGTGGGATATTCTCATTCCCTACAGGAAGAGGCAAAGAGAGCACACAGCAGAGCTGTCCATATAGCTCCCCCTCAGGCTCTGCCCCCCCAGTCATTCTCTTTGCCGCTCTAACAAGTAGCATCTCCACGGGAGGGTAAAGTGAATGTGGTGTTAGAGTTCGCCTTTCTGGACAAGCATTACCAGTTTGTGGCCCTTCCCTTCGGGTTGGCCACAGCTCCCAGAATTTTCACAAAGGTGTTAGGGTCCCTTCTAGCGGTACTAAGACCGCGGGGCATTGCAGTAGCACATTACCTAGACAACATCTTAATACAGGCCTCGTCTTTTCACAGAGCCAAGGCTCATACGGAGATTGTTCTGGCCTTTCTAAGGTCTCACGGGTGGAAGGTGAACGTCGAAAAAAGTTCTCTGTCCCCGCTCACAAGAGTTCCCTTCCTGGGAACACTAATAGACTCGGTAGTAATCGGATTAATGGTAGCGGCAATGGACGTTGTCCCCTTTGCCCGAATTCATCTCAGACCACTGCAACTGTGCATGCTCAAACAGTGGAATGGGGATTATGCAGATTTGTCTCCTCAAATACAACTGGACCAGAAAGCCAGAGATTCTCTTCTCTGGTGGTTGTCTCAGGATCACCTGTCTCAGGGAATGTGCTTCTGCAGAGCGGAGTGGATCATTGTCACGACCGATGCCAGTCTGTTAGGCTGGGGTGCGGTCTGGGACTCCCTGAAAGCTCAGGGCCTATCGTCTCGGGAAGAATCTCTTCTCCTGATAAACATTTTGGAACTGAGAGCGATATTCAACACGCTCCAGGCATGGCCTCAACTAGCGGCAGCCAAATTCATCAGATTTCAGTCGGACAACATCACGACTGTAGCGTACATCAATCATCAGGGAGGAACAAAGAGTTCCCTATCGATGAAGGAAGTAACCAAGATCATCAAATGGGCGGAGGATAACTCCTGCCATCTATCTGCAATTCACATCCCAGGAGTAGACAACTGGGAGGCGGATTTTCTACGTTTTTTTCACCCGGGGGAGTGGGAACTCCACCCGGAGGTTTTTGCTCAGCTGACCCAGCTATGGGGCATTCCAGAATTGGATCTGATGGCGTCCCGTAAGAACACCAAACTTCCTCTTTACGGATCCAGGTCCAGGGACCCCAAGGCGGCATTGATAGATGCCCTAGTAGCGCCTTGGTCCTTCAATCTGGCTTATGTCTTTCCACCGTTTCCCCTTCTCCCTCGGCTGGTAGCCAGAATCAAACAGGATAAGGCTTCGGTAATTTTGATAGCGCCTGCGTGGCCACGCAGGACTTGGTATGCGGACCTAGTGGACATGTCATCTGTTCCACCATGGACACTGCCATCGAGGCAGGATCTTCTAATACAGGGTCCATTCAAGCATCCAAATCTAGTTTCTCTGCAACTGACTGCTTGGAGATTGAACGCTTAATTCTATCTAAGCGTGGGTTCTCTGAATCAGTTATAGATACTCTGATCCAGGCTAGAAAGCCTGTCACCAGGAAAATTTACCATAAGATATGGCGGAAATATCTTTGTTGGTGTGAATCCAAGGGTTACTCGTGGAGTAAGATTAGGATTCCCAGGATATTGTCCTTTCTCAACGAAGGATTGGAGAAAGGATTGTCAGCTAGTTCCTTAAAGGGACAGATATCTGCTCTGTCTATCCTGTTACATAAGCGTCTGGCAGAAGTACCAGACGTTCAAGCGGTTGCACAGGCTTTAGTCAGAATCAAGCTGGTCTATAAACCTGTGGCTCCTCCATGGAGTCTAAATTTAGTTCTTTCAGTTCTTCAAGGGGTTCCGTTTGAACCTTTACATTCCATAGATATTAAGTTATTATCTTGGAAAGTTTTGTTTTTGGTAGCTATATCTTCTGCTCGAAGAGTTTCAGAATTGTCTGCTTTGCAGTGTAATTCACATTATCTGGTGTTCCATGCAGATAAAGTAGTTTTGCGTACCAAACCTGGTTTTCTTCCTAAAGTGGTTTCTTATAAGAATATTAACCAGGAAATCATTGTTCCTTCTCTGTGTCCTAATCCAGTTTCTAAGAAGGAACGACTATTACACAATCTTGATGTGGTTCGTGCTTTGAAATTCTATTTAAAAGCAACTAAGGATTTCAGACAAACATCATCCTTGTTTGTTGTCTATTCTGGTGAGAGGAGAGGTCAAAAAGCGACTGCTACCTCTCTTTCCTTCTGGCTGAAAAGCATTATTCGATTGGCTTATGAGACTGCTGGACAGCAGCCTCCTGAACGAATTACCGCTCATTCTACCCGAGCTGTGGCTTCCACTTGGGCTTTCAAGAATGAGGCTTCTGTTGAACAGATTTGTAAGGCAGCGACTTGGTCTTCACTGCATACTTTTGCCAAATTTTACAAATTCGATACTTTTGCTTCTTCGGAGGCTATTTTTGGGAGAGAGGTTTTACAAGCAGTGGTGCCTTCCGTTTAGGTTACCTGACTTGTTCCCTCCCTTCATCCGTGTCCTAAAGCTTTGGTATTGGTATCCCACAAGTAAGGATGAATCCGTGGACTGGATACACCTTGCAAGAGAAAACAGAATTTATGCTTACCTGATAAATTACTTTCTCTTGCGGTGTATCCAGTCCACGACCCGCCCTGACAATTAAGTCAGGTTAAAATTTATTTTTGTTTAAACTACAGTCACCACTGCACCCTATGGTTTCTCCTTTTTCTCCTAACCGTCGGTCGAATGACTGGGGGGGCGGAGCCTGAGGGGGAGCTATATGGACAGCTCTGCTGTGTGTTCTCTTTGCCATTTCCTGTAGGGAATGAGAATATCCCACAAGTAAGGATGAATCAGTGGACTGGATACACCGCAAGAGAAAGTAATTTATCAGGTAAGCATAAATTCTGTTTTTTCTAACTTTGACCCCCACAATCTGTTACACATCTACAATCACCAAAAAACACCCATGCTAAATAGTTTCTAAATTTTGTCCTGAGTTTAGAAATACCCAATGTTTACATGTTCTTTGCTTTTTTTGCAAGTTATAGGGCCATAAATACAAGTAGCACTTTGCTATTTCCAAACCATTTTTTTTTTCAAAATTAGCGCTAGTTACATTAGAACATTAATATCTTTCAGGAATCCCTGAATATCCATTGACATGTATATATTTTTTTTTAGAAGACATCCCAAAGTATTGATCTAGGCCCATTTGGTATATTTCATGCCACCATTTCACCGCCAAATGCGATCAAATACAAAAAATTGTTCACTTTTTCACAAATTTTTTCACAATTTTAGGTTTCTCACTGAAATCATTTACAAACAGCTTGTGCAATTATGGCACAAATGGTTGTAAATGCTTCTCTGGGATCCCCTTTGTTCAGAAATAGCAAACATATATGGCTTTGGCGTTGCTTTTTGGTACTTAGAAGGCTGCTAAATGCCGCTGCGCATCACACGTGTATTATGGCTAGCAGTGAAGGGGTTAATTAGGTAGCTTGTAGGGAGCTTGCAGGGTTAATGTTAGCTTTAGTGTAGAGTTCAGCCTCCCACCTGAAACATCAGACCCCCTGATCCCTCCCAAACAGCTCTCTTCCCTCCCCCACCGCACAATTGTCCCCGCCATCTTATGTACTGGCAGCAACTCTGCCAGTACTAAAATAAAAGGTATATTTAGGCTTTTTAAAAAAAAATAAAAAAAATAAGCATATTTACATATGCTGCTGTGTAGGACCCCCCCCTTAGCCCCCAACCTGACTGATCCCCCACCAAACAGCTCTCTAACCCTCCACCTCTGTCTTAATGGGCGCCATCTTGGGTACTGGCATCTGTCTGCCAGTACCCAGTTTAGTATAAAATAGTTGCTTTTTTTTATTTTTCCCCCCTTTTCTGTAGTGTAGCTTCCCCCCCCCCACCAACCCCCCACCCCCTCCTAGATAGCTTTGATTTATTTATTTTTTATCTTATAACACCCATTTCCCCACTTTTATAAAAATATATTTTCTGTAGTGTAGCGGTTCCCACCTGCTCCCGCCCCGTGCACGCGCCCGCACGCCGCCTCCCATGCGTGCCCCCATCTGCTCCACCCCCGATCCCGCCCCCCTCTACATTACCCGGCCCATCGATGGCCGCCCACCCGCCTCCGAAGTGGCTCTCTCTGCATCGGATGGCCAAGGGGTGTTATTGCAGGATGCCTCGATATCGAGGCATCACTGCAATAACCGGAAAGCGGCTGGAAGCGAGCAGGATCGCTTCCAGCCGCTTTAAACCCCTAATGTCGTACAGGGTACGTCGCTGGTCTTTTAAGACCAGGTTGTGTGCGACGTACCCTGTACGACTTGCGTCGTTAAGGGGTTAAAGTACAAATTATTATATTTTGTCTGTATCTCAACTTGTTTTATGTCCCTTTAAAGGGACATAAAAGTAAAAAAAAATACTCTAATGTGTTAAAGCATTTATTACTGCACTAGTGCTTGCATATACAGTATCTATGTGTTTGACCCAGGGGTTTTCAAATCTGTCCTGTTAAATAATCAGCTGATTAGTAAACCTGGTTATTATTATTAACCTGCTCTCACCCAAGGTAATCCTGATGAGGCCAGGATGGATGTTCCGCGTCGGAGGTCTTCAGGATGCTGCCGCTCCGCTCCGGATGGATGACGATAGAAGATGCCTCTTGGATGAAGACTTCAATCGGATGGAAGACCTCTTCTGCCCCGCTTGGATGAAGACTTCTACCGGATGGAGGACCTCTTCTTGCTCCGCTTGGATGAAGAATTTGGCTCGGCTGGGTGAAGACGACTCAAGGTAGGGAGATCTTCAGGGGCTTAGTGTTAGGTTTATTTAAGGGGGGTTTGGGTTAGATTAGGGGTATGTGGGTGGTGGGTTGTAATGTTGGGGGGGGGGTATTGTATGTTTTTTTTTTACAGGCAAAAGAGCTGAACTTCTTGGGGCATGCCCCGCAAAGGGCCCTGTTCAGGGCTGGTAAGGTAAAAGAGCTTTGAACTTTAGTAATTTAGAATAGGGTAGGGCATTTTTTTATTTTGGGGGGCTTTGTTATTTTATTAGGGGGCTTAGAGTAGGTGTAATTAGTTTAAAATTGTTGTAATACATTTCTAATGTTTGTAAATATTTTTTTATTTTTTGTAACAGTTCTTTTTTATTTTTTGTACTTTAGTTAGTTTATTTCATTGTATTTATTTGTAGGAATTGTATTTAATTAATTTATTGATAGTGTAGTGTTAGGTTTAATTGTAACTTAGGTTAGGATTTATTTTACAGGTAAATTTGTAATTATTTTAACTATTTTAGCTATTAAATAGTTCTTAACTATTTAATAGCTATTGTACCTGGTTAAAATAAATACAAAGTTGCCTGTAAAATAAATATTAATCCTAAAATAGCTATAATATAATTATAATTTATATTGTAGCTATATTAGGATTTATTTTACAGGTAAGTATTTAGCTTTAAATAGGAATAATTTATTTAATAAGAGTTAATTAATTTTGTTAGATTAAAATTATATTTAACTTAGAGGGGTGTTAGTGTTAGGGTTAGACTTAGCTTTAGGGGTTAATACATTTATTAGAATAGCGGTGAGCTCCAGTCGACAGATTAGGGGTCAATAATTGAAGTTAGGTGTCGGCGATGTTAGGGAGGGCAGATTAGGGGTTAATACTATTTATTATAGGGTTAGTGAGGCGGATTAGGGGTTAATAACTTTATAATAATAGCGGTGCGGTCCGGTCGGCAGATTAGGGGTTAATAAGTGTAGGCAGGTGGAGGCGACGTTGTGGGGGGCAGATTAGGGGTTAATAAATATAATATAGGGGTCGGCGGTGTTAGGGGCAGCAGATTAGGGGTACATAGGGATAATGTAAGTAGCGACGGTTTACGGAGCGGCAGATTAAGGGTTAATAATAATATGCAGGGGTCAGCGATAGCAGGGGCGGCAGAATAGGGGTTAATAAGTGTAAGGTTAGGGGTGTTTAGACTCGGGGTACATGTTAGAGTGTTAGGTGCAGACGTAGGAAGTGTTTCCCCATAGGAAACAATGGGGCTGCGTTAGGAGCTGAACGCGGCTTTTTTGCAGGTGTTATGTTTTTTTTTTGGCTCAAACAACCCCATTGTTTCCTATGGGGGAATCGTGCACGAGCACGTTTTTGAGGCTGGTCGCGTCGTAAGCAACTCTGGTATCGAGAGTTGAAGTTGCGTTAAATATGCTCTATGCTCCTTTTTTGGAGCCTAACGCAGCCATTCTGTGGACTCTCAATACCAGAGTTATTTTAAAGGTGCGGCCAGCAAAAAGCCAGCGTTAGATACGCGGGTCGTTACCGACAAAACTCTAAATCTAGCCGTAATTAAGCACATAGTTAAAGTCAGCTCCAGAGCAGCAATGCACTATGAGAAACATATCTGGTGAGCCGGTGACATTAGGCATATGTGTGTAGCCTCAAAACACCATCTGGCATTCAGCAATGCATTGCTGCTACTGAGCCTACGTAGGTATCCTTTTAAAAAAAAGATAGCAAGAGAAAGAAGTACATTTGATAACATAAATAAATCACTGTTATTATACACTGTTGTCATACCTCTGCCCCAATTGGCCCCAAAATTTAGTGTGCAGCCACCAATCAGCAGCTAGCCTCCAGCTCCTGAGCCTACCTAGGTATTCCTTTAAACAAAATATACCAAGAGAACTAAGCAAATTAGATAACATAAATTGGAAGTTTTTTTTTTTTTTTTAAATCATATGCTGCATCTGAATCCTGAACAAAAAGATCTGTGTTTCATGTCCCTTTAAAATGTTTTTTTTAAAAATAAAAAAAAGAAAGAAACATTACTCTATCCAATTGCAACACACTCACACGAGCTCCATTAATCCTATAGATCGACAATAAAAGGATACACTGACAGGGCCATGTTACTAGTGAGGAATGGAGAACATTTTGGGTTCGGATGTTTATTGCACAGTTGTATTTTTTTCTATGGTCGAATACCATTTTGGTCATTAGATGTGCCGTTGTGGGGAAATGGAGATCAAATGCCGTAAGAATTATCAAGCTCAAGATTCTGATTGTTTTGATAAAAAAAAAAATGGAATTGAGGCCATGGTTTTGTTCATGCAATGGTTTAATAATTAAGGCCTAGATTACGAGTGGAGCACAAAATTGTGCTTTTACAAGCACGATATTTGCGCTTCACTGAGTAATACCAGTGTACGCAAATGTGCGTTGGTATTACAAGTTAAAGGTACACTCAGGCCAAAATTAAACGTTCATGATTCAGATAGAGCATACAATTTTAAACAATTTTCCAATTTACTTCCATTAACAAAATGTGCACATTCATTTTAAATTTTGAATTTTTGAGTCACCATCTCCTATTGAGCATGTGCAAGAATTCACAGAATGTACGTATATGCATTTGTGATTGGCTGATGGCTGCCACGATACAGAATATATATAACTTTGAAATTTATCAGAACAACATCTACTACTCATTTGAAGTTCAGACAGTGCTATTTTATTGTCTTTTTATCATGCATTTATTGATTATGCAAATCCATTCATCCATCAGGTATTTGTAGAGTGCCAACAGATTCCGCAGCGCTAATCTACTGTATTTACTGGTCTTTTAAGCGCAATGCGAACATGACCTCACGCTCGCATTGCCTAGAAGCAATGTGCTCACGAGAGTGCGCTTCCATAGGCTAAAATGGGAGCCTCGTTCTCATGCCATTTTTTCAAACACAATCATAGAAAATAGCACAGCACTTACTGCCAATATCCAGGTGCACGCTGCCAGGATCCTGCACAGATCCCAAATCAATGCAATATGTGAAAGACAGCAACACCACAAGGTATATATCAATATCCTTTATTAGTGAGACATCACATAGAACAACGACGACGTTTCGGTCACAACCTGACCTTAATCATGTTATACATACAAATATTGTTAACCACTTTATATACCCCCACAAAGGGGAGGGACCTGTTACTTATACAGGTGATGTTAATTCTGTGTTTCCCTTCGTTGACAGGAAATTACACTACCCCATCTAGTGGTCACAGAAATATTTATCTCAACACATTCTAACCTGAAAAATAGCATACATTAAAAAACAGATACAATTTAGCATAATTACATCCAATATGTTTCATATTTCATAAACAGTAAGTAGTGATTTTTAGCAAGAATAACCCCCTTAGTATAGTTCATACAATTCATAATCATATAATATTTAAAAAGTAACATTCCAGTCAATTTCCCTATTCATCCCTAAAGGGAAGAGAGACTGAAGGGTGTAAATCCAAAAAGTTTCCCTAGATTTTAGGATTCTCTGTCTATCACTTCCCCTCTTTGGTCTCTTGACCTGTTCAATAACCTGGTATCTAAGTTGGGAAATGGTATGGCCTACCTGTAAAAAATGGTTAGACACAGGAGCATCCCTATTATTACAGAGAATATTTGATTTGTGCTCATTTATCCGGTCTCTAATCCTACATATAGGTTCACCAATATATATCTTAGAGCATGGACACTTAATGAGATATATCACAAAGTCTGAATTACAGGTATAAAAAACAGGGATCTTAATTTTTTTTTCCCAGTCATTGGATGTATAAAATGATCTCCTTTTATAACACTATTGCAATTGCAGCAACTAAGACATTGAAAACATCCAAATTTGGGAGTAGAGATATAGGTCTGTGTCATTCCCTTTTCGGGTCCTATATCAGCTCTTACTAATGTAGTCTTTTATAGGCAGGCATAGGTGATTCCTCAAACTCTTTAATATGGGGATTTAAATCCTTCACTATAGGCCAATGTTTTCTAATGATCCTAAGGACTTCATTACTAAGAGGATTATATTGGGAGACAAAGACTAATCTCTTATTCTCTCTACCTCTATCCTTCTTCATCCCCCTAAGTATAGATTGCCTAGGGATAGCACTAACTTCTCTAATTTGTTGTTGCAAAAGCGGCTTGGGGAAACCTCTCTCCAGAAAACAATCACCCATCTCTCGTAATCTAGCCCTTCCTATTGTTTCATCTGATACAATTTTTTTCACTCTTAGTAGTTGGCTCCTTGGTAAACTCTTAATTAATGTGGGGGGATGTGCACTTTCATACCTTAATAGGCTATTTTTATCACTATCCTTCCTATAGAGATCTATTTTTAAATCCCTTCCATTTTTAATAACAGTAGTATCCAAAAAAGTAATTGACTCCTCACTATACGTGAGTTTGATTTAATATGTCTCGTAGAGACATTAAGATCAGCCACAAAACTAAGCAAGGAGTCGATGTCGCCCCCCCCCCCATATGCCAAAGATATCATCTATATATCTAAACCAACATAAACCATATAGTTGGAACATCCTATTAGTGTATACAAATTTCTCCTCATACACATTCATGAATACATTGGCATATGTGGGGGCGACATTCGACCCCATAGCCGTACCTTGACATTGAATATAGAATTGATCTTGAAAAAGAAAATAATTACAATAGAGGATAAATTGTAATAATCCCATTGCAAATTCACATTGAGCATTCAACAATATACCATTGGATTTGATAGCCTGCCACATAGCACCCAATCCACTGTTATGGGTGATGGACGTATATAAGCTATTCACATCCAATGTGTATAGAATTAATTTATCACTTTGTATAACCAAATCCTCAAGCTTTACCAGAAAGTCTCTAGTATCTTTAATGTATGACATTGATTCAGTGGGGGGCAATTGGGGCAACTTTTTTTTGTTTATTAACCAGAGTTCTAACCTCTAAGCGCAAAGTGTTCCAGCGAACTCGTAGGAGCATTAACCAGCCACTTGTAATGGCTGGTTATTTAAAGGACCAGTCAACACAGTTGATTTGCATAATCAACAAATGCAAGATAACAAGACAATGCAATAGCACTTAGTCTGAACTTCAAATGAGTAGTAGATTTTTTTTCTGACAATTTTAAAAGTTATGTCTTTTTCCACTCCCCCTGTACCATGTGACTGCCGTCAGTCAATCACAAATGCATACACGTACCATGTGACAGCCATAAGCCATTCACAAATGCATACACACTTATTCTTGCACATGCTCAGTAGGAGCTGGTGACTCTTAAAGTTTAAATATAAAAAGACTGTGCACATTTAAGTCATGGAAGTAAATTGGAAAGTTGTTTAAAATTGCATGCTCTATCTGAATAATGAAAGTTTAATTTTGATTGAGTGTCCCTTTAACGTACGCCAGGAAACAGGCAAATTTGCCCCTTTACAGGTGCACATTAAAATATCGCTCCACTTGTAATCTAGCCCAAAATGTTCAAGCACATTAGAACATTGTATTATTGGTCTTTTATTTTCCTTTAACCCCTTCACACCCTTATGACGTCCCATGCCGTCCTAACATTTTTCCAATGTAGACAAATAAATCCCGGCGGAAAAGGATTGAGATTGCCATAATTTAATTTATACATTAGAATATTTTTCATTAAATATAAATTATATCTCGACAACTAATTTTTAAAGGGACAGTAAACCTACAAAATAATGTTATATAATTCTGCACATAGTGCAGAATTATATGACATTAGCTTAGCACCAAGTTTATAAATCAAACTATTGCAGAGATATTATATTCCAAAATGCAATTTTCCTGGCCGCCACTTCTGGCTCTACTGAGTAGGTCTTAATTTGCATAAGTGCATCGAAGGCACGCTGTCTAGTCACAGCCGGCCCGATCGTACCATTAAACTGAATGTAGCTCGCTCCCGCTCTGGTCTGGTAGCGGGAGCAAGCTACATTCAGAATAATGGCGTGATCGGGCCGGCTTTGACTAGACGGCGTGCTCGTGATGCGCTTATGCAAATTAAGACCCGCTCAGTAGAGCCAGGAGCAGTGGTCAGGAAAATTGCATTTTGTGCAGAATAGTACAGAATTATATAACATTATTTAAAAGGTTTACTGTCCCTTTAATTTTAGCCAGCAATTACACTATTGATTTAAAGAGATGGTAAATTTAGTCGACTTCAAATTTGTATTCGTATGCAAAACAAAAAAATAAGTGGACTTTCATTCATGAAAACATGCAAACTGCTCGTTCTATTTAATTATTTAGTCCGAAATAGTTGAATTTTAATATACTTTCCTCCTCCTGTACCACAGCCGCCATTGATTTATTCATCCCACATGTTTTGACATACCAATGACAGCCCAGGCCAGTCGACAACACTGATATCATCAAACACGCCCTAAGTTAACAATGCGCATGCGCTAGCCATTGGATCGATGACTGACAGCACAATAACATGTAATTGGAATGAAATGCATGCGCATAGCTTAAGTTGAAGATTTACATTCCAGTACTATGACGTCGCCAGGGGTAGGTCTGCTCGCCTGTCCGGCTATAGCAAATAACAGGAAGTAATGACGGGGGCAGAGGATGGAGCGATAACGCTCTGTGAGTAAAACATTATTTTTTATAAAAAGCAATCAAATAAATAAGGAAAAAACATAGTAATTTAGGTTAGACAGAACTGAGGATTAATAATATGTTCCCCAATTATTGAAAATTTACCATCACTTTAACCTGCTGCATTTCCTGGAAAAGCAAATGTAAGGGTGTATTTTAAGAGAATGATAGTTTGAAGGGACATTGCATTCATAATGTTTGTATATGATAATCAGTTAAACATATTAAAATATTTTTGCTTTAAAATGTTTAGGTAAAAGCTTTTTTAAATTTAAAGTAAAACTACCAGGAAGTGAAGCAGATAACTGGATATCTATTGCTGACTGTCAGACAGGTGCAACTTCTCCAGAAAAAGTTGGTTTATTCAGCACAGGAAAATGCATTAAAAACAAAACAATATAATAAATTTTAGGATGTATGACACCCCGGCATTGCATGCTTCCTATATATATATATATACTGTATATATCCTAGATATTAGGTATGTGCATTGGCTCACCCAATCTACTTAGTTAGCTCCCAGTGGTGAAGTGCTGCTCTTGAGCCTACCTTGATATGCTTTTCAGGAAAGGATAACAAGAAAACAAGGCAAAATAAGATAATAGAAGTAAACTGGAAAGTTGTTTAAAATTGCATGTTTTATCTGAATCATTAAAGCCAAATTTGGGTTTTATGTCCCTTTAAGTATGTTTTTAATTCCTTTGCAGGGGCTATTTTAAGTAATAGTGCACTACTAAACTGCCCCACCACATTAGAGTATTATATTACTGATCTTTTATGTCCCTTTGATAACTTAGCATTTGTAGAGTAAACCCTTTGTAACACGACCTCTTCAGAGTACAAGTTTCACTATGTGGCCCCTATTCATAGCAGTTTTATTTGTAAGCACTAAATCAGTATTCTTTATCTCATATTGTCACATTTTCTTATCATATGCTTTAAATGTTACTGTATTCTGCAGCACATGTAGTAAGTGTGGCTAAACCTTCAACAGATAATATAATAAGGTTTTCAAGGAGGGATGTATGGATATTGTGCGATGCCTTCTAATTTCTAGAAAGCTACAGAACACAACAATCATCATACATCGACCATTTGTAAGTGTAGACTTTAGTTCCATCACATTTCCAATAGAAGGGCCAACAAATCTATGAACTTAGATATGTGGAACTGTCTACAAAATGTAGTTGTGGAAATAGAACTAAAGAGATGTCTTTTAGTGAGACTAAGTAGACACATTTCTTAAATACCCTTTACCCGAAATGTTTAAATCTTGAATACGATTTATCAACATTTATCTAATGGGTCTTTCTTGTTATATCCCACGCTGCTTATAAAACTTGTGTTTATTGTGAATTTGTTGCTGAGGAATTCACGTTAGAAATAATAATAATAATAATAATAATATCTCTTTTAATTAGAGTAAAATTATGACCATTTCTGCGTCAGTGTACTAATACTCTAATATAAATAGGGGCAACTATATATTAGTGGATGTGGACTATTGGTCATATCATGTAACTGCGGTGGAGTTGTATACTGTTTAATTAATTGATGTCAATGTATAGTTATAGATTAGAATAAGTCTGGGACAGGAGCACAGACCCCTTCTGTGCTTGCTGTTTATTATACAGTGGATATTTGCTTCACTTTCAGTCATGATGCAATAATGAAGTAGTTGTTTAAGAAGTGTGCTGCCCTCGTTTTTCTTATATATAATTGTGACATTCAGATTTAAGTATCTTCTAAATAACAAACAATACATTCAATACAGCACTGAAGCTATTCGGAAATGCTATGTCCCAATATAAAAAAAATAAATTAGATGATATAATATGGTGACCAAATCTGGGGGGGGGGACTCCATTGACAACTCGCAACACAATTAAAACAAAGGTTGGATGATTGTAAATAAATATATATATATAGCATTTTAATTAACCTCTGTGTCTCAACTGACAGTTGGTGGTGTTTGTGGTAAGGGGCTGTGAATTTGTTGCCCCGCTTGCCTCCTCTTGATAAGACAGGATCATCTATTGATGCTCGGCTCTGTCTCTCAATTTCTTCTACTGCTCAGCTCTGTCTCTCCACTCATTAAACTCAAGTCAAGTCAAGAATACTTTAGTAGCATGACATTAGTACGTGTTGCCAAAGTAATATGTTACAATAAACAGATCACTAACAATTTATAGAATAGGATTGGGGGTTCTAGTCATGTGACAGTCTGCTACATATTTTGCTACTATCCTTGAAGCTTTGTTTTTTCTCCTAAGAGTACACATAGGCTTTTTTGTTCCGACATCTGTGGGAAGTCTGTTATTTCTTTTGTTATTTCTGGGAAGTATTTATCCCTTAAGAGTTTGTATTTTGTACAGTACAAGAGGAAGGGTACTTCATTATCTATGTCCCGCTGTCACATTGCGCACATTATCTAGCTGCCCTGGGCCTCCATTTTGTCTAATATATGCCAATCTCTATTTCCAGCTGGTGGTCAGAGATTCTGTATTTAATGAGTATCTGTCTGTGCTTTGGTTTGGTGACACTTGTGAGATACTCAGCTAGTCTGTACTCTTTAAAGATCTGTAACACACCAGCTTGTTCTGTTGGCCTATCTGTTCCTCCCAGTGCTCAGTGTACCTCTCTTTCAGAACTGTTTGTAAGGTGTTTGGTGACACTCACTCATAAGCTGTGCTCTCACTGATGTGGTTTTGCAGGTCTGATATATATTCTCTCAAATCCTTTTGATGCTGGGTCACAGAGTGCTTGGTGGTGGAGTGTACTTGTGTCACTATTTGTTAGGTGACACCAGAATTTGTACACCATTTTTTGCATTGGTAGCAGCAATGGGAATCTCTGCTCTGCACCCATTGTTAGGGGAACTTCTGTGTACCTGCAGTGCATATTTACAGAACTGGAGATGTACAATTTCTTTGAGAGTTTTGTCCCATTCTTGGTAGTTCTAGGTCAGTGTTGGGCCCCAGACCTCACAGCCATACAGCAAGATTGGTACAATGGTGCTTTCAAATATGTTAAGTAACAGTTTTGTAGGAGGGTTTAGACTGGCTAGCGGCTTCTTGATTGCATGGAATGCTCTAAGTGCTTTTTCTTGCAGTGTCTTTATAGTCAGTTTAAAGCTTCCTGATGCGCTCAGCGTAAGTCAAAGATAGGTATAACTTAAGGAATTTGAGTATTTGCTGGAGATTTTTTGGCATTTTCTGGAAAATCATGACTTTTGTTTTTTCCATATTCATCTCCATTGCCCATGATTCACAGTATGTCTAGTTTTCTTTGTAAACCCAATGCTGTGGGGAACAGGATGAGCAGGTCATCTGAATATAAGACAATGGATGTCCTTCACATTCAGGGATATACCTGGTGCTGTGCCTTTTTTCAGTACTGTTAGCAGATCATTAATGTACAGGTTGAATAATGTGGGGCTGCATTGTTGTCTGACACCTCTCTTTTGTTCAAAGCTCCCTGTTTGTAGTTTGTTTATTTTTACTTTACACTTGGGATGAATACATGGTCTTTATTATGTCATATGTCTTCCCACCAATTCCACTTTGCAGCAGTTTCATCTATAGGCCAGGGTGCAAAATTGGGTCAAATGCTTTTTTCAAGTCCACAAAATATGCAAACACCTTCCCTGACGATGAGCTTTTCACATACTTGTTAGTGATAGCTTGCAATGTGAAGATGTGGTCTGTGGTTCTTTGTTTAGGGAGGTACCCTATCTGACTCCTGTGCAGGGTTCTGCTGTCTGTTAGAAGTTTTAATATTCTCTGGTTTAGGATTGTGCAGAAGAGTTTGCTCAAATTGCTGTTTACACAGACTCCCCTGTAGTTATTTGGGTCAGTTAGATCCCCATGTTTGTGGATTGGGGTAATTAGACCTTCTGTCCATGTTTCTGGGAAGTGTCCTGATTGTAAGATGATATTAAACAGCTTTTTGAGAGCCTCTTGAAGCTGTGTGCTACTGTGAATCAACATCTCATTTAGTATTTGGTCAGATCCACAAGCTTTTTTGGTTTTAATGACAATCTGCCTTCTGCAACTTTGCGTAGTGTGAAGGGGAAGTCAAGAGGAGTTTGATAGTTCTTTATTACAATTTCTAATTCTTACAATGTTTCTTGAGTTTCTTTTTGTGACATACTGAGCTTATTAGGTTCTAGATCTTTGTATAATGTTTGAAAATAATCTGTCCATATGTCACCATCTTGGATTGGAATATCCCCTGTGGCTTTTCAGGTGATTTTTTTCCACAAGCTCCAGAAGGTATTATTATCTGTTTTATTTAGGTGGTTTATTTTCTTGTGTTTGAGGGTAGTTTTAAACTCTTTTAGGTTACTGTTATGTGTGCACCTCAGATCCTCTCTGTCAGGGTGCGAGGAATCAGACTAAGACGAGAAGTGCAAAAATAATCATACCTTTATTAACAGCAAAAAATAATAAAAAGTCCACAAGTCAAATAACAAGCCAGGAATCAAAACCAGAGCTGGTAGTTAGACGAGCCGAGTCAGGAGCCAAAGCGAATAGTCAGACGAGCCGGAATCAGGAACAAGGAGAACAGCAGAGTCAGGAACAAGCCAGGGATCAGGAACCAGGAGGGACGTCAGACAGCCTGGTAATACACAGGAGCTCTCTCAAACAGGTCTGAGACAATGCAAGGGCAAAGCATTCTGAACAGAGGCCCTTTAAATAATAAGTGATGACATCACAATTCTGCCTGTCTCAAACGGATGATGTACACCCGTCTGGCCATAAAAGGAAGTGCAGGAAATGAGCAGCATCACACAGTATGCATCAGAGTCAGCAAGAGAGGTGAGTAAAATGGCTGACAGCAGCACATGGCAAACAATGCAGGGAAAAAACCCTGACAGTACCCTCCCCTCAACAATCCCTCACCCGCGGGAGGACAAAAGGCTTATTGGGGAAATGGGCATGGAAGGCACGGAGGAGGGCGGGAGCATGAACATCAAAGGAGGGAACCCATGAAGGCTCCTCCGGACCGTAGCCCCTACAGTGAACCAAATACTGTACGCGGCCCCTGGACATACGAGAGTCAATAATGCTGCTGACCTCATACTCCTCATGGTTGTCAACAAAGATAGGACAGGGACGAGGCAACACAGTGGTAAACCAATTACAAACCAATGGTTTCAAGAGGGAGACATAAAAAACATTGGAGATGCGCATTGCAGGAGGAAGGTCAAGAGCGTAGGCCATAGGATTGACCCGTCGGAGTATTCGAAAAGGACCAGCATAACGGGGAGTCAGTTTATTGGAAGGCACACAAAGGTTCAAGTTGCGGGAGGACAGCCAAACTCTCTCACCAACCTGGTAGGAAGGCGCGGGCAGACGCCTACGATCAGCCTGGAACTTTTGGCGCTGCATAGAATGATGAAGGCAATCCTGAATCTGCACCCACGTGGAACGGAGTTGCCGGAGATGCTCCTCCAAAGCTGGAATACCCTAAGACATGAATGAATCGGGCAACAAGGATGGTTGAAACCTATAATTCGCCATGAACGGGGATAACTTGGCTGAAGCATTAATTGCACTATTACAAGCAAACTCTGCCCAAGGTAACAGTTCAGACCAATTATTGTGGTGATCTGAGACATAGCGATGGAGGAACTGTTCCAAAGTTTGATTAGACCATTCCACAGCCCCATTGGATTGAGGGTGATATGCCGAGGAGAAGGAAAGCTGGATCCCCATTTGACCACAAAAGGAACGTCAAAATCTGGAGACAAACTGGCTACCCCGGTCCGACACTATCTCCTTGGGTAACCCATGTAAACAGAAGACCTCCCGGGGAAAAATTGAAGCAAGCTCCTGAGCGGTAGGCAACTTCTTCAAGGGAATGCAAAGTGACATTTTAGAAAAATGGTCAACCACCATAAGGATAACAGTATTGCCATTGGAAACAGGGAGCTTGACAATGAAGTGCATGGAAAGATGTGTCTAAGGACGCTCACACAGGAAGAAGTTGAGGAGTCTTATTCTGTGCACAAACTGAGCAGGAGGCAACATACGCAGCAACATCAGAATGAAGAGCTGGCCACCAGAATTGTCGAGTGACAGACTAAATCATTTGGTTCTTGCCTGGGTGACCTGTGGCTTTAGGATAGTGGCAAGTGTGCAAAAGTTTAGTTTGAAGATTCTCAGGAACAAAACACTTACCACTAGGTTTCTCAGGAGGTGCATTGGTTTGTGCAGTCAGGATCTCCTCCCCCAAGGGAGAAGTCAAATTAGCATGTATGGTAGCCAAAATTTGGTCAGGAGGTATAAATGGAGTAGGTACAGACTCCTCCTTAGACAGAGGCGAAAATTGTCGAGACAGGGCATCAGCCCTAACATTCTTACTACCAGGCAGGTAGGAGACCACATAATTAAACCGAGACAAAAATAGTGCTCATCTGGCCTGTCTGGGTGACAAACGTTTTGCTTCAGATAGATAAGTTAAATTCTTGTGGTCAGTAAGAATGAGCACTAGCACGCTAGTACCCTCGAGAAGATGCCTCCATTCCTTGAGTGCCAAAATTATGGCCAGTAATTCCCTGTCACCAATTTCATAATTGCACTCCGCTGGAGACAATTTCTTAGAGAAGAAACCACACGGATGCAAGGAACCGTCAGGCATAGGATGTTGAGACAAGAGGGCACCTACTCCAGTCTCAGACCCATCGACCTCAAGAACAAAGGCAGGACAGGGTTAGGATGAGCCAGAACTGGAGAGGCAGCAAAGGCAGTCTTAAGACTATCAAAGTCCTTAATGGCAGTAGGTGACCAATGGAGTGGATCATTCTCTTTACGGGTCATGTTTGTGATAGGTTTGACCAAGGAAGAAAAGTTTTTAATAAATTTTCTATAGTAATTGGCGAACCCCAAAAAACGTTGAATAGACCAAAGACAAACTGGGCGAGGCCACTGCAGAACTGCAGATAACTTGAGAACCCTGCAACGAAGATAACATAACCTAGGAAGGTTACTTGAGTCTGATGGAACTCATATTTCTCGAGTTTACAAAAAAAGGCCATTCTTACGTAGTCTCTAAAGAACCCGTGTAACATCAGAACGATGAGCCTCAAGTGTGGGTGAGTGTATGAGGATGTTGTCTAAGTACACCACAACACATTGTTGTAACATATCTCGTAGGACATCATTTATAAATTCCTGGAAAACAGCAGGAGCATTACATAGGCCAAAGGGCATTACAAGATACTCATAATGCCCGCTCCTGGTGTTAAATGCTGTTTTCCATTCATGGCCCTCCTTGATCCTAACGAGATTGTACGCTCCCCTCAAATCAAGTTTAGTAAAGACCGTAGCTCCCTTGAGGCAGTCAAAGAGTTCTGTAATGAGCGGAATAGGGTAAGCATTCTTAATGGTAAAATGATTAAGACCCCTATAATCGATGCATGGTCTTAACTTGCCACCCTTTTTCTTCACAAAGAAGAAGCCAGCCCCTGCAGGAGAGCAGGATTTGCGGATGATCCCCCGCGACAGAGCATCAGCAACATACTCCTCCATAGCACAATTCTCAACAACAGACAGAGGGTAAACCCGGCCCGAGGAGGAATGGCTCTGGGTTGCAGGTCTATGGCACAATCGTAAGACTGGTGAGGAGGCAACGTACCGGCACGCGCCTTGTCAAAAACATCTAGGAACTCTGGCAATTGAGATACCGAAGATGTGCAAAAGACTTTAACTGGTTTCCGAAGACAAGTGGAAATTCATTGCGGAGACCGCAACAAAATTTCGGACCTGCACAAGTCGAGACTGGGATTGTGCTTTTGAAGCCAGGGATAACCCAGAATAACCAGAAAATGCGGAGATTTTATCACCTGGAACTGGAGGGTTTCAAAATGGAGAGCCCCAACAGCCATGGATAACGGAGCAGTTTCGTAAGTAACAAGTGCGGGCTGAAGGGGCCTGCCATCAATGGCCTCAATAGCAAGTGGAATGGACTGAGGCAAAACAGGAATGGAGTGCTTTGATACAAAAGCACTGTCAATGAAATAGCCTGCAGTACCGGAGTCAACAAGAGCCTGGGTGACTATGGAGGAGTCCACCCAGGAAAGGACAACCATGACCAAAGGTTTCTCCTTTAGCGGTTCCGGGGACGAGGATAAACCACCCAAGGTTTGCCCACGACAGGACCTTAAGTGTGAGCGTTTCCCGGCCGTGTAGGACAAGACTTCAAAAGGTAGCCCTGTAACCCACAATAGAGGCAGAGCCCCTCCCTCCTCCTAAAGGCCCTCTCCGCCATGGAGAGACGCGTGAATACCAACTACATCGGCTCAGCAGTACCTGGTGACTCGGGACCAGGAGGCATGGGAGGAGAGGGAGGCATGGGTGGGAACGAACACGTAGGAGACAATGGAACAGGAGGCTTCCGCAAGAGCTCCTTGAAAGAGGTCCTCTCACTTAGTCTGATGTCAATTAGGATAAAAAAAGACACCAATGCCTCGAGATCTTTTGGTAAATCTCTGGCAGCAACTTTGTCTTTAATCGCATCAGAGAGCCCATGAAATAAGGTGGCAACAAGGGCTTCATTGTTCCAACCTACCTCTGTGGCAAGTGTACGGAACTCAATGGCATACTGAGCAACAGACATTGTACCTTGCTGAATGGACATGAGTCGTTTAGCAGCAGAGGAGGAGCGAGCTGGGACATCAAGTACCATTCGAAAGGAGGCCACAAATGCAGGGAAATTTGAAATCACAGGTTTATTAGTCTCCCACAAGGGATTAGCCCAGGCAAGAGCTGTGTCAGAGAGTAACGAGATGAGAAATCCCACCTTAGCTCTGTCAGAGGGAAACGACTGAGGTAACATCTCAAAGTAAATGCCCACCTAGTTCAAAAACCCTCTGCACTGATTAGGATTGCCTCCATATTGCTGAGGTAGAGGTGCAGAACCGGACATGCTCCTGGTAGGACTAGGTGCAGCAGCGGAAACTGGAGCAGCCATAACTTGCGGGACACTTTGGTCCAAATGTGCAGTGCGAGTCAGCAGGGTTTGCAGAGCTAGTGCAAATTGATCCAAGCGGTGATCCTGTTCATCCATCCTGGAAATTATGGCAGGTAAAGGTGGATAATTAGCACCATCAGGATTCATGGCCCTTGCATAATGTCAGGGTGCCAGGAATCAGACTAAGACGAGAAGTGCAAAAATAATCACACATTTATTAACAGCAAAAAATAATAAAGTCCATAAGTCAAATAACAAGCCAGGAATCAAAACCAGAGCTGGTAGTCAGACGAGCCCAGTCAGGAGCCAAAGCGAATAGTCAGACGAGCCGGAATCAGGAACAAGGAGAACAGCAGAGTCAGGAACAAGCCAGGGATCAGGAACCAGGAGGGTCGTCAGACAGCCAGGTAATACACAGGAGCTCTCACAAACAGGTCTGAGACAACGCAAGGGCAAAGCATTCTGAACAGAGGCCCTTTAAATAACAAGTGATGACATCACAATTCTGAGACTGCATCCTGTCTCACACGGATGATGTACACCAGTCTGGCCATAAAATGAAGTGCAGGAAATGAGCAGCATCACAGGTTTGATTATTTTCTCACCTCAAGTTGTAAGGCTGCACATTCTTTATCAAACCAATCATTTTTATTTTTATATTTCCTGTGCCTTTCGTCTGACAGTTTAAGGGATTTATTTGCTGCTCTATTGAGAATAGTTTTTAAATCATTTGTTGCTTTATTCGTGTCATATGGAGTATAACTGTAGTTCTTATTAATTAAAGCATTCATTTGATTCTTTATCTCCTCAGTTTCCAAGCTGTTCATATAGATTTCTTTACTTTGTTGGGACCACATTTAATTAGGGGAAATTTTGTATAGATGTTTACTGGTTTTCCCTGTTTAGATTTTTTTTTAACTGTTGATGTGTAGGACAATTTGGTTATGGTCTGATAGGTAGGACTGGGCTCTTACTATCACTACTCAAAACGAACAATGGGAACAGCACACTTCACAGGGATGAGTGCACGGTAGACCTCAGGACGCTGCCCAGTCCTGTAACAAGTAGACAAAATGAAGCAAGGTCTCCAGCACTTAAAACACTTTAATAGCACAGAGTTAATGCAACGTTTCGGGGTCACAGCCCCTTATTCATGCATAGTAGTTAACAATGGCCTAATGAACATTTAAATACCCTAAATTTGGCGCCTTCTTCACACTAATTGATAGAAGAGCTCCCTATGGTGGCCAACTGCCAACATACACCTCTACAATATTCATATATACAAAAAATCAGCTTATATTGGCAACTAGGTATAAGTTACCTTACTTTTTGAAAAACATTAAAAACATTTGAGAATGGGCTAGAATGACAAACTAATTTATCTATAACAAGGATTAAATAAGAAATTATTCTCAACACTAGAAGAAACAAGACAGGTCATAGTCTCTATTAAGCCCTTTAGGTGTCATAGTTTCCAGCTTATGTACCCACCACACCACAAAAGGTGAAAATGAGGTTTTGCAGAACCTCAAAAAAAGAGTATAATTTTCAAGGGAGCAGATAAGGGCGGAGCAATGGTCCTATTAGACAAAACATATTATGTCCAGGAAGCACTCTCCCAGTTAGGAGACACTAATACATATAGGTTATTAAAAGGGAATCCTCTTGGTGACATACAAAAAGAGGTAACTGTTATTGTGCAGAGAGCATTGGACCAGGGTCTTATTGACAAAAGGTTAACAGAATATCTCTGTGTAGTTAACCCTAGAACCCCAGTTTTGCATTGATTTTGCTGCTGGGACACCAAGCATACAGAGGATTAACATGCTTGCTGAAAGCAGTGAGACACAGAGGACAGATGGCAGCATCATGTTCGCATACACTGACGTGGATGCGGCTAGAATCACGGCGTTAATGAAAGGCTCCAGGGAATACCTGAGAGTGGCACCTGGGGAGACTGGAGGAAAGGAATATGAGGCCCTAAAATTAAAGCAAATGAAGTGGGAGCTGCACGCCAATACTTTGGCAGAATATTACCGGGTAAGGAGGATACCGAGAGGATTACGTATGAGTACTCGCCCTACCTTATTAAGCAACAATAAAGCCTACTGTGATAAATTTGAGGCGATCCTGAATAAATGTTCATACGATTTGATCGTATGGACTGTAGAGTGCCTACAGACAGAAATGGAAGTTCAAGAGGCTAACATCCAGAAGTGTAAAGAGGTGTTGCTTACCTGCATGACAAAAGATGAATTTGATGAGATGGAGCAAAAGGTTGCGACTAAAATCCAGACAGAGCAGAAGTCCATCAAAGAAATCAAGAGAACTAAGTACATGAGGGACGAAGAAGATTATCAGCAGGGCAGAGTGTACCACTGGCGTTCCGGTAACTATGGCAACCGTGGGGCACAGGGACCAAGAAGCAGACGTAGATACAAGCCGGCAAGGAGAGAACGTCATGACGATGCAACAGGCGGCTCTAATACGTCAGATGCGTCCTCACAAGACTCCTCCCCTTTGGAGTTGAGCAGTGGTGAAGACAGCGCCGGACCCATGGGGGGGCAGGAAACATCAAAACCGGAGCAGGAGCAAATGGCATACGCAAATCCGAACGGAAGAAAGTATCGAAAAAGTAAGCAAAGTAATTCCCACTTTTGACTATGACACAAGACAACTGACGACCGTTGTTGATAAAAATGACATTATTATTAATACATCAAAATATGCCTTGGATTAAAAAGTCGACACTACTCAATAAGGGACTCTCATTTTGCCCATTTAAGGATACGGACTTTTTTGAACTTGAAAAAGACTTACAGAGACTGTACCGCAACATTAAGTTAAGAATATGGTTCAGTAGTGATCAAGATGTAAGAGAAAGTAATGATCAGACTCCTGAATGGTCTTTAAAACGTCTGGGCCTGAATAAGAAAAGTGTATTTAATCCAAATGTTAATAACCATAGTGTCAATACCTTTAGGAATGTGATACAGAATGGGGTGAAGAAATTACGTAATGAGTACAAAAATAAAAAATCATACAAGGATATGGCAAAATAATGAATGTGTTACTCTTACTAATTTTGAAAAAGGTGAAAATGAGGTTTTGCAGAACCTCAAAAAAAAACAGAGTATCATTTTCAAGGGAGCAGATAAGGGCGGAGCAATGGTCCTATTAGACAAAACATATTATGTCCAGGAAGCACTCTCCCAGTTAGGAGACACTAATACATATAGGTTATTAAAAGGGAATCCTCTTGGTGACATACAAAAAGAGGTAACTGTTATTGTGCAGAGAGCATTGGACCAGGGTCTTATTGACAAAAAGTTAACAGAATATCTCTGTGTAGTTAACCCTAGAACCCCAGTTTTTTACACGGTTCCCAAAGTCCATAAGGACAAGCATTGGCCCCCAGGGAGGCCAATTGTCTTGAGTGTTGAGTCAGTATTTACCAACATTTCAAAATTTTTGGACAGGGTTTTACAGCCTGAGGTGACAAGAATGTCAAGCTACATTAAGAATAATATTTCCAAGTGATAAATACCTCCTGTTCACCATGGATGTCCGGAGTTTATACACATCCATTAAACATGAGACAGGCATCTCCATAATAAGAAAAATATTAATGGTAAACAGGGGGTATAATCATAATCAGTCTAAATTCATTGAAGATCTCTTAAGTTTAATTCTCTATTGAAATTATTTCATTTTTCAGGACAGCTGGTATGTCCAGGTGAAGGGTACCACAATGGGCTCTAATGTTGCCCCATCATACGCCAACCTCTTCTTGTGTGAATTTGAGGAAAGTGTCGTCTATAATAATGAATTATTTAAACAATATGGAGCCATTTGGTGGAGATATATAGACGACATCTTTGGCGTATGGTGGGGCAGCATGGAGTCCCTTGTACAATTTGTAGGGGAGCTCAACTCAGAAGTGAGGGGTCTTTCTTTCACTGTGAATTATAGCGAGGAGAGTATACCCTTGCTTGACACCCTGGTTTTGAAGAAAGGCCATTATCTAGAATTGGATTTGTATAAGAAGGAGACTGATAAAAATAGTTTACTTAAATATAACAGCTTTCATCCTAGGCCACTTGTCAATTCCCTTCCAAGGAGCCAGTTCCTTAGGGTCAAAAGGATAGTCGATAATGAGGATATACGTAAGGTGAGATATGGTGAAATGACAAAGAAATTTTCAGATAGGGGTTACCCAAAAAAACTTTTGGATCACACCATTGAAACACTGGGAGACACTGGCAGTAAAAAGTGCAATGATAATAGGCTAGTCTTTGTTAGCCAGTATAGCCCCCTTAGCAATAGAGTGTCTAATCTAATATGTAGAAATTGGCATATTCTACAAGAATGTAATGCCAATATCAAGCAGTTCCAGGTACCACCTCTGATGGCCCATAAGAGGGTAAAGAGTTTGAGAGACCATCTGGTACATACAGATATAGAGACAGGTAAACAAAAGAAACAAGTCTTTTTGAGTAAGAAGAATATGGGGACTTTCCCATGTCTGAGCTGTATAAGCTGTCATTCAGTAATTAGAGGTGCCAATTTCCATCACCATCACCATCAAAGTGGGAAACAATTTGAAATCAAGGGATACTATACTTGTGAGACCACCCACGTCGTTTACCTTATAAAATGTCCATGCTCCTTGGTTTATATTGGAGAGACCACACGTAAAGTAAGGGACCAAATGAGTCAACATAGGTCCAACATCAGATGCAAAAACATGGATGCACCAGTGTCAGGCCATTTCTTAGAAAAAGGCCACAATATAAGCCAATTGAGGTGGCAAATTATTGATCATATACCCCAAAATAGAAGGGGAATAGATAGGGAATGACTCTTAAAACAAAGGGAGATGTGGTGGGTACATAAGCTGGAAACTATGACACCTAAAGGGCTTAATAGAGACTATGACCTGTCTTGTTTCTAGCGTTGAGAATAATTTCTTATTTAATCCTTGTTATAGATAAATTAGTTTGTCATTCTAGCCCATTCTCAAATGTTTTTAATGTTTTTCAAAAAGTAAGGTAACTTATACCTAGTTGCCAATATAAGCTGATTTTTTGTATATATGAATATTGTAGAGGTGTATGTTGGCAGTTGACCACCAGAGGGAGCTCTTCTATCAATTAGTGTGAAGAAGGCGCCAAATTTAGGGTATTTAAATGTTCATTAGGCCATTGTTAACTACTATGCATGAATAAGGGGCTGTGACCCACGAAACGTCGCATTAACTCTGTGCTATTAAAGTGTTTTAAGTGCTGGAGACCTTGCTTCATTTTGACTATCACTGCTCAGCTCAGTCTCTCCACTTCTACTCACTGTTCAGCTCTGCTTCTCCACTTATTCTACACACAGCTCAGCTCAGCTCTGTCTCTCCACTTCTTCTACTGCTCAGCTCTGTCTCTCCACTGCTACTCACTGCTCAGCTCTGTTTATCCACTTCTTTTACTGCTCAGCTCTGTCTCTTCACTTTTTCTACTGCTCAGCTGTCTCTCAACTTCTTCTGCTGCTCAGCTCTGTCTCTCCACTTCTTCTGCTGCTCAGATCTGTCTCTCCACTTCTTTTACTGCTCAGCTCTGTCTCTCCACTTGTGTTACTGCTCAGCTCTGTCTCTCCACTTGTTTTACTGCTCAGCTCTGTCTCTCCACTTGTTTTACTGATCAGCTCTGTCTCTCCACTTCTACTTACTGATCAGCTCTGTCTCTCCACTTCTACTCACTGCTCAGCTCTTTTTCTCCACTTCTACTCATCTCTGTCTCTCCACTTCTTTTATAGCTCAGCTCTGTCTCTCCACTTCTACTTACTGCTCAACTCTGTGTCTCCACTTCTTTTACTGCTCAGCTCTGTCTCTCCACTTCTTTTATTGTTCAGCTCTATCTCTCCACTTCTACTTGCTGTTCAGCTCTATCTCTAAACTTATTTTACTGCTCAGCTCTGCCTTTCCACTTGTTTTACTGCTCAGCTCTGTCTTTCCACTTGTTTTACTGCTCAGCTCTGTCTCTCCACTTCAATGCCCTGCCCAGCTCTGTCTCTCCCCTTCTTCTACTCACTGCCCAGCTCTGATTCTCCACTACTTACTGCTCAGCTTTGTCTCTCTATATTTACTTACTGCTCAGCTCTGTCTCTCCACATCTACTTACTACTCAGTCCTGTCTCTCCACATCTACTTACTGCTCAGCTCTGTTTCTCCACTTCTTCTGCTGCTCAGCTCAATCTCTCCACTTCTTTTACTCAATGCTCAGCTCTGTTTCTCCACTTCTATTTACTGCTGAACTCTGTCTCTCCACTTCTTTTACTGCTCAGCTCTGTCTTTCCACTACTACTTACTGTTCAGCTCTGTCTCTCCACTGCTTTTACTGCCAGCTCTGTCTCTCTACTTCTACTCAATGCTGTCAGGGTGCCAGGAATCAGACTTGATCCTGTACATCCATCCTGGAAATGATGGCAGGTAAAGGTGGATAATTAGCAGCATCAGGATTCATGGCCTTTGCGTAATGTCAGGGTGCCAGGAATCAGACAGAGACGAGAAGTGCAAAAATAATCACACCTTTATTAATAGCAAAAAAATAATAAAAAAGTCCACAAGTTAAATAACAAGCCAGGAGTCAAAACCAGAGCTGGTAGTCAGACGAGCCGAGTCAGGAGCCAAAGCGAATAGTCGGACGAGCCGGAATCAGGAACAAGGAAAACAGCAGAGTCAGGAACAAGCCAGAGATCAGGAACCAGTAAGGATGTCAGGCAGCCAGGTAGTACACAGGAACTCTCACAAACAGGTCTGAGACAACACAAAGGCAAAGCATACTGAACAGAGGCCCTTTAAATAATAGGTGATGACATCACAATTCTGAGACTGCATCCTGTCTCACACGGATGATGCACACCAGTCTTCCCATAAAAGGAAGTGCAGGAAATGAGCAGCTTCCCCCACAATGCACCATAGTCAGGTAGAGAGGTGAGTAAAATGGCTGACAGCCACACATGGCAAACACAACAGGGAAAAAACCCTGACAGTACCCTCCCCTCAATGACCCCTCCACCTCGGGAGGACAAAGGGCTTATTGGGTAAACGGGCATGGAAGGCACGGAGGAGGGCGGGAGCATGAACATAAGAGGATGGAACCCAAGAACGCTCCTCTGGTCCGTAGCCCCTCCAGTGAACCAAATACTGTACACGGCCCCTGGACATACGAGAGTCAATAATGCTGCTGACCTCATACTCCTCATGGTTGTCAACAAAGATAGGACGGGGACGAGGCAACACAGTGGTAAACCGATTACAAACCAATGGTTTCAAAAGGGAGACATGAAAAACATTGGAGATGCGCATAGCAGGAGGAAGGTCAAGAGCGTAGGCCACAGGATTAATCCGTTGGAGTATTCGAAAAGGAACAACATAACAGGGAGCCAATTTATTGGAAGGCACACGAAGGTTCAAGTTGCGGGAGGACAGCCAAACTCTCTCACCAACCTGGTAGGAAGGCGCGGGCAGACTTTTACAATCGATGAAGGCCATCCTGAATCTGCACCCACGAGGAACGGAGTTGACGGA
Organism: Bombina bombina; assembly: GCF_027579735.1. Taxonomy (NCBI): domain Eukaryota; kingdom Metazoa; phylum Chordata; class Amphibia; order Anura; family Bombinatoridae; genus Bombina; species Bombina bombina. Next base: position 274,915,489 of record NC_069500.1, on the reverse strand, counting down.
GATGCTCCTCCAAAGCCGGAATACCCTGAGACATGAATGAGTAGGGTAACAAGGATGGTTGAAACCCATAATTCGCCATGAACGGGGAGAACTTGGAGGAAGCATTAATAGCACTATTACGAGCAAACTCTGCCCAAGGTAACAGTTCAGACCAATTATTGTGGTGATCTGAGACTTAGCAACGGAGGAACTGTTCCAGAGCTTGATTAGACCGTTCCGCAGCCCCATTAGATTGAGGGTGATATGCAGAGGAGAAGGAAAGCTGGATCCCCATTTGACCACAAAAGTAACGCCAAAATCTGGAGACAAACTGGCTACCCCGGTCTGACACTATCTCCTTGGCTAACCCATGTAAACAGAAGACCTCCCGGGCAAAAATTGAAGCAAGCTCCTGAGCGGTAGGCAGCTTCATCAAGGGAATGCAATGTGACATTTTAGAAAAATGGTCAACAACCATAAGGATAACAGTATTGCCATTGGAAACAGGGAGCTCGACAATGAAGTCCATGGAAAGATGTGTCCAAGGACGCTCACCATTAGCAATAGGTTGAAGAAGACCCACAGGAAGACATCGAGGAGTCTTATTCTGTGCACAAACTGAGCAGGAGGTAACATACGCAGCAACATCAGAACAAAGACCAGGCCACCAGAATTGTCGAGTGACAGACCAAATCATTTGGTTCTTGCCTGGGTGAGCTGCGGCTTTAGGATAGTGGTAAGTGTGCAAAAGTTTAGTTTGAAGATTCTCAGGAACAAAACACTTACCACTAGGTTTCTCAGGAGGTGCATTGGTTTGTGCAGCCAGGATCTCCTCCCCCAAGGGAGAAGTCAAATTAGTACGTATGGTAGCCAAAATATGGTCAGGAGGTATAACAGGAGTAGGTACAGACTCCTCATTGGACAGAGGCGAAAATTGTTGAGAGAGGGCATCAGCCCTAACATTCTTACTACCAGGCAGGTAGGAGACCACATAATTAAACCGAGACAAAAATAGCACCCACCTGGTCTGTCGGGGTGACAAACGTTTTGCTTCAGATAGATAAGTTAAATTCTTGTGGTCAGTAAGAATTAGCACTGGCACGCTAGTACCCTCGAGAAGATGCCTCCATTCCTTAAGTGCCAAAATTATGGCCAGTAATTCCCTGTCGCCAATTTCATAATTGCACTCCGCTGGAGACAATTTTTTAGAGAAGAAACCACACGGATGCAAGGAACCATCAGACGTAGGACGTTGAGACAAGAGGGCACCTACTCCAGTCTCAGACGCATCGACCTCAAGAACGAAAGGCAGGACAGGGTTAGGATGAGCCAGAACTGGAGCGGCAGCAAAGGAGGTCTTAAGACTATCAAAGGCCTTAATGGCAGTAGGTGACCAATGGAGTGGATCATTCTCTTTACGGGTCATGTCTGTGATTGGTTTGACCAAGGAAGAAAAGTTTTTAATAAACTTTCTATAGTAATTGGCGAACCCCAAAAAACGTTGAATAGCCTGAAGACAACTCTGGGCGAGGCCACTGCAGATAACTTGTCAGGATCCATGGAGAACCCTGCAACAGAGATCACATAACCTAGGAAGGTTACTTGAGTCTGATGGAACTCACATTTCTCGAGTTTACAAAACAGGCCGTTCTCACGTAGTCTCTGAAGAACCCATGTAACATCAGAACGATGAGCCTAAAGTGTGAGCCTCAAGTGTGGGTGTCGTCTAAGTACACCACAACACACTGTTGCAACATATCTCGTAGGACATCATTAATAAATTCCTGAAAAACAGCAGGAGCATTACATAGGCCAAAGGGCATTACAAGATACTCACAATGCCTGCTCCTGGTGTTAAATGCTGTTTTAAATTTGTGGCCCTCCTTAATCCTAACGAGATTGTATGCTCCTCTCAAATCAAGTTTAGTAAAGCCCGTAGCTCCCTTGAGGTGGTCAAAGAGTTCCGTAATGAGCGGAATAGGGTAAGCATTCTTAATGGTAAGACGATTAAGACCCCTATAATCAATACATGGTCTTAACTTGCCACCATTTTTCTTCACAAAGAAGAAGCCAGCCCGTGCAGGAGAGCAGGATTTGCGGATGATCCCCCGCGACAGAGCATCGGCAACATACTCCTCCATAGCACAATTCTCTGCAACAGACAGAGGGTAAACCCGGCCCCGCGGAGGAATGGCTTCGGGTTGCAGGTCTATGGCACAATCGTAAGACCGGTGAGAAGGCAACGTACCGGCACGCACCTTGTCAAACACATCTAGGAACTCTTGGTACTCCTCTGGCAATTGAGATACTGAAGAAGTGCACAAGACTTTAACTGGTTTCCGAAGAGAAGTGGCAATACATTGCGGGGACCACAACAAAATTTCGGACCTGCGCTAGTCGAGACTGGGATTGTGCTTTTGGAGCCAGGGATAACCCAGAACAACCGGAAAATGCGGAGAGTTTATCACCTGGAAATGGAGGGTTTCAAAATGGAGAGCCCCAACAGCCATGGACAACGGAGCAGTTTCGTGAGTAACGAGTGCGGGCTGAAGGGGCCTGCCATCAATGGCCTCACTAGCAAGCGGAAACGGACCGAGGCAAAACAGGAATGGAGTGCTTTGATACAAAAGCACTGTCAATGAAATAGCCCGCAGCACCAGAGTCAACAAGAACCTGAGTGACTATGGAGGAGTCCACCCTGGAAAGGACTACCGTGACCAAAGGTTTCTCCTTAAGCGGTTCCGGGGACGAGGATAAACCACCCAAGGTCTGCCCCCGACAGGACCTTAGGTGTGAGCGTTTCCCGGCCGTGTAGGACAAGACTTCAAAAGGTGGCCCTGTAACCCACAATAGAGGCAGAGCCCCTCCCTCCTCCTAAAGGCCCTCTCCACCGCAGAGAGACGCGTGAATCCCAACTGCATCGGCTCAGCAGTACCTGGTGACTCAGGAGGAGAGGGAGGCATGGGTGGGAACGAACACGTAGGAGACAACGGAACAGGAGGCTTCTGCAAGCGCTCCTTAAAAGAGGGCCTCTTTCTGAGTCTGATGTCAATTAGGATAAAAAAAGACACCAATGCCTCGAGATCCTCTGGTAAATCTCTGACAGCAACTTCGTCTTTAATCGCATCATAGAGCCCATTAAAGAAGGCGGCAACAAGGGCTTCATTGTTCCAACCTACCTTGCGGCAAGCGTACGGAACTCAATAGCATACTGAGCAACAGATCTTGTACCTTGCTGAATGGACATGAGTCGTTTAGCAGCAGAGGAGGAGCGAGCCAGAACATCAAATACCCTTCAAAAGGAGGCCACAAATTCAGGGTAATTTGAAATCACAGGTTTATTAGTCTCCCACAAGGGATTAGCCCAGGCAAGAGCTGTGTCAGAGAGTAACGAGATGAGAAATCCCACCTTAGCTCTGTCAGAGGGAAATGCCTGAGGTAACATCTCAAAGTAAATGCCCACCTGGTTCAAAAACCCTCTGCACTGAATAGGATCGCCTCCATATCGTTGAGGTAGAGGTGCAGAACCGTACATGCTCCTGGTAGGCATAGGTGCAGCAGCGGAAACAGTCGCAGACATAACTTGCGGGACACTTTGGTCCAAATGTGCAGTGTGAGTCAGCAGGGTTTGCAGGGCTAGTGCAAATTGATCCTGTACATCCATCCTGGAAATGATGGCAGGTAAAGGTGGATAATTAGCAGCATCAGGATTCATGGCCTTTGCGTAATGTCAGGGTGCCAGGAATCAGACAGAGACGAGAAGTGCAAAAATAATCATACCTTTATTAATAGCAAAAAAATAATAAAAAGTCCACAAGTCAAATAACAAGCCAGGAGTCAAAACCAGAGCTGGTAGTCAGATGAGCCGAGTCAGGAGCCAAAGCGAATAGTCAGACGAGCCGGAATCAGGAATAAGGAAAAAAGCAGAGTCAGGAACAAGCCAGAGATCAGGAACCAGGAAGGACATCAGGCAGCCAGGTAATACACAGGAAGTCTCACAAACAGGTCTGAGACAATGCAAAGGCAAAGCATACTGAACAGAGGCCCTTTAAATAATAAGTGATGACATCACAATTCTGAGACTGCATCCTGTCTCACACGGATGATGCACACCAGTCTGGCCATAAAAGGAAGTGCAGGAAATGAGCAGCATCCCCCACAATGCACCATATTTAGGAAGAGAGGTGAGTAAAATGGCTGCCAGCAGCACATGGCAAACACAACAGGGAAAAAACCCTGACAAATGCCCAGCTTTGTCTCGCCACTTCTTCTACTACTCAGGTCTGTCTCTCTACTTATTCTACTGCTCAAGGCGCCTCAAGGAGTAGAGAATCCCCAGTAAGCAGCTGAGGGGGGAAAAGGACAAACATCGCAAAAAAAATCAGTAAACACTGTCATTAATCTCTCTTGACATCAACTCTCTGAAACAGAAACAAAAGTTTTAAGCTATGGTTTAGGGTTTGTACCCTCACAAGATTTCAACCTGTTCAGACCATATTGGATGTGAACAAGTTAGTAAGGGATCTTACTCTCAAAAAATATTTTTTCACAGATGAGAGAGGTCATAGTAACAACATTGTACAATCTATTCAATTATTTCCAACAGAAATGGCACATGATGATTTATCTTTTGTAGATGTTTCTACTTTAACCTCCTTGGAAGACCTATTAGGACCAGACTTAAAAGATTATGCCCAAAAGAACGATTTACAAGTTAGTCTACAGAATAGATCTAATTTCTACCCAATACATACTAGAAGTGCCTAGAAGTGTTCCATAAAAGGGTAATAGAAGATTAAAAGGATTTGCAAAACACAATGAGAAGCAGTTTGCCAGGAACGAACGGCAGCATCAATAGCTTGTTCTATGGCTCGGTTGCCACCTGGTAGTAGCTTCTTTCTGCTCAATTGTGCTTTTCACAGAGGAAAAATTTCCTGTAGTATATCAGTCTGATCCCGCTGACATGGTCAGTCCAGCCCCGAAATACCAGGCAATTCTCCTCTGAACAAGGAACATGACAATCCCAGATGATTGTTTCGGCCTCCTTTGGGCCACGTCAGTGAGGTGCAGCCATATCCCTCTAAGCACATTGGGCAAGGAGTCCACGTCTGGTTTCCCCCATCACCCTTAGGGAGACTATTCCCAGGGTCATATTTACATATGCAAAACAGAATGAGAAGCAGTCTGCCAGGAACGAACAGCAGCATCAATAGCTTGTTCTATGGCCCAGTTGCCACCTGGTAGTAGCTTCTTTCTGCCCAATTGTGCTTTTCACAGAGGAAAAATTTCCTGTAGTATATCAGTCTGATCCCGCCAACGTGGTCAGTCCAGCCCCGAAATACCAAGCAATTCTCCTCTGAACAAGGAACATGACAATCCCAGACGATCGTTTCGGCCTCCTTTGGACCTCGTCAGTGAGGTGCAGCCATATCCCTCTAAGCACATTGGGCAAGGAGTCCACGTCTGGTTTCCCCCATCACCCTTAGGGAGACTATCCTCAGGGTCATATTTACATATGCAAAACAGAATGAGAAGCAGTCTGCCAGGAACGAACAGCAGCATCAATAGCTTGTTCTATGGCCTGGTTGCCACCTGGTAGTAGCTTCTTTCTGCCCAATTGTGCTTTTCACAGAGGAAAAATGTCCTGTAGTATATCAGTCTGATCCTGCCGACATGGTCAGTCCAGCCCCGAAAAACCAGGCAATTCTCCTCTGAACAAGGAACATGACAATCCCAGACGATCGTTTCGGCCTCCTTTGGGCCTCGTCAATGAGGTGCAGCCATATCCCTCTAAGCGCATTGGGCAAGGAGTCCACGCCTGGTTTCCCCCATCACCCTTAGGGAGACTATCCCCAGGGTCATATTTACATATGCAAAACAGAATGAGAAGCAGTCTGCCAGGAACGAACAGCAGCATCAATAGCTTGTTCTATGGCCTGGTTGCCACCTGGTAGTAGCTTCTTTCTGCCCAATTGTGCTTTTCACAGAGGAAAAATTTCCTGTAGTATATCAGTCTGATCCCGCCGACATGGTCAGTCCAGCCCCGAAATACCAGGCAATTCTCCTCTGAACAAGGAACATGACAATCCCAGACGATCGTTTCGGCCTCCTTTGGGCCTCATCAGTGAGGTGCAGCCATATCCCTCTAAGCACATTGGGCAAGGAGTCCACGTCTGGTTTCCCCCATCACCCTTAGGGAGACTCACTGACGATGCCCAAAGGAGGCCGAAACGATCATCTGGAGTTGTCATGTTCCTTGTTCAGTGGAGAATTGCCTGGTATTTCGGGGCTGGACTGACCATGTCGGCGGGATCAGACTGATATACTACAGGAACGTTTTCCTCTGTGAAAAGTACAATTGGGCAGAAATAAGCTACTACCAGGTGGCAACCGGGCTATGGAACAAGCTATTGATGCTGCTGTTCATTCCTGGCAGACTGCTTCTCATTCTGTTTTGCATATGTAACTATGACCCTGGGGATAGTCTCCCTAAGGGTGATGGGGGTAACCAGACGTGGACTCCTTGCCCAATGTGCTTAGAGGGATATGGCTGCACCTCACTGACGAGGCCCAAAGGAGGCCGAAACGATCGTCTGGGGTTGTCATGTTCCTTGTTCAGTGGAGAATTGCCTGGTATTTCGGGGCTGGACTGACCATGTCGGCGGGATCAGACTGATATACTACAGGAAAGTTTTCCTCTGTGAAAAGTACAATTGGGCAGAAAGAAGTTACTACCAGGTGGCAACCGGGCCATAGAACAAGCTATTGATGCTGCTGTTCGTTCCTGGCAGACTGCTTCTCATTCTGTTTTGCATATGTAACTATGACCCTGGGGATAGTCTCCCTAAGGGTGATGGGGGAAACCAGACGTGGACTCCTTGCCCAATGTGCTTAGAAGGATATGGCTGCACCTCACTGACGAGGCCTAAAGGAGGCCGAAACGATCGTCTGGGGTTGTCATGTTCCTTGTTCAGTGGAGAATTGCCTGGTATTTTGGGGCTGGACTGACCATGTCGGCGGGATCAGACTGATATACTACAGGAAAGTTTTCCTCTGTGAAAAGTACAATTGGGCAGAAAGAATCTACTACCAGGTGGCAACCGGGCCATAGAACAAGCTATTGATGCTGCTGTTCGTTCCTGGCAGACTGCTTCTCATTCTGTTTTGCATATGTAAATATGACCCTGAGGATAGTCTCCCTAAGGGTGATGGGGGAAACCAGACGTGGACTCCTTGCCCAATGTGCTTAGAGGGATATGGCTGCACCTCACTGACGAGGCCCAAAGGAGGCCGAAATGATCAGCTGAGGTTGCTTCTCGGGCCTTTGGCTTGGATCAAGTGCAGTTTTCTGTGCTTGGTCTTGGTTGAAAGATTTGCTGCCTGGAGACCTGCTCCTTCGGCCTGGGGTCCTTTCCCTTTGGGGTTTGGGCTCCTGCTGCTATTGGGGGGGTGGCTACTCCTTAAGTGTAGAGCAACTGGGTAGTAGGGCCGTCCCCTTGGCCTTGTGGCATCATCCCTGGACTTCAGCCACATGCTGCTTTTGGGGGGGCGCTCTGAAATCCAGCCTAAAGAGGCAATAGGGCAAATATGGCTACCAATGTGACAAATGTTCCCCATACACTTCGGGTGTTGATTTCTGAGGACTTTCGAGAGAAGATTGGTTTGGCTCATGTCCAGCAGGTGGTTTTGGAGGGTGTTTTGAAGATGCCAAGAGCAAGTTTGCATTGTGTTCAGTCATTCCCTTCAAGAGGGATTTTTGATGTGGCTTTCACCGATGAGCATTATTTACAGACCTGCTATCAACGGACTATTGATATGGCTGCTGCTCCAGAGTTGATTGGCATGAAATTTGTTGCCTGTTTGCAGAGGGAGAGAAGAATCCCGGTGACAGTACATATGTACAACCCTTGGGTCACTGATGTGGAAATTTGTCTGTTTCTTTGTCGCTACTTTGATGATGTTCAAGGAGGTAGCAAGCTGAAGAATCAGTTTGGGACTTTCAATGGAAACCGCAGGTTCTGGGTGCGGTTTGTGCCAGATGAATTAGGTATTGTTGGAAAGAAACACCCTCCACAGACTTTCACCATTGGTGGAAATAGAGGTTTCCTATACTATGATGACATGCCTCTTTTTTGCCGTAGTTGCAACCTGTTTGGTCACATTGCTGAAAATTGCCCAGGTGCCAGATGTCGAAATTGCGGTGAGGAGGATCATCTTGTTGCCTACTGTAGTAAACGCCGGACCTGTGACCTGTGTGGTTCTTCAAGTCATCTGTGCAGGATGTGTCCTTTGATGATGTTTCAGGGGCTTAATAGAGTGAAGCCTTCCTATGATGATGTTGCAAAAAAAACATCTTCAGTTGCAGTTGAGCCATCTGTGAATGAGGAGGATGTCTCTGATGAGGCATTGAACTCTATATTACCTCTTTTGTGTAAGAAAACTGCAGTTGGGGTCCCTGTCAGAGAGGTGTCTGATGCTCCTGTGGTGGTTCCTGTGGTTGAGAAGGTAGAGGAAGCCCAATCTCATCTTCAGGAGGTGGATCTTGCTACATCTAATGTGATAGCTGCTTCAGATGTTCTTGAAGCCCTGTTGCCCAATTCTGTGGATGATACTGTTGCTGTTCCTGGGACAGAGAATTTTTCCTTCACTGAGTCATCTTGTGATGCTGCTCCTGATGCTGTTCTTGGTGAAGGGGAGAACATTGATTGGTCTGCTGTTGTGTCCTCTAGTTCTGAGGAGGATATGGACACTGAAGGGAAAAAATCTGCCTCAAAGCGAAAAAAAGATGCGGATTCTGATGGATGGGAGAGTCCTGTTTTGAATCTTCCAGTAGTTAAGGGTGAAGATCCAGATACTACAAGTGATGCTGACTCTTTAATTTCAGAGTTTCCTTCTGTCTCTACTAAAGACGTTCCTTCTGACTCAAGCCAGTGTATAGGTGACTTTTCTGATGCCTCTTCTGTTGGTTATCTAGATAAAAGAGATCTGAACCAACTTGCTGAAGTTACTGGTTATGAGGCTGGCAAGGGGGAGCCTAGGAGGTCGGAACGTCACAGAGGCAGATTTAAAGGATCTCCTTTGAGTCCTAAGAAAAAGAAAGGAAAGAAGAAGTCCTGATGTTGTTTCTTTTTTTGTTTTTCTTTAATTTTTTTGATGTTTCTGACCATTTCTTCCCTTAATGTCAGATGTATGACAACTATAGCAAGGCAATCTGTATGTTCTTCTAATATTTTTTGTTTGCAGGAATGTGGTCTCTCTGAACATCCTAAATGTGCTGACTGGGAATATGGTCCTAAAGTATGGTCTTGTTCTTCTGATAGGAATGGGGGGGTGGGAGTTTTGTTTAAGGGGTTTAGTTTTTCTATCCTTAATGTAGTTCATATTGTCCCAGGTCGGGTACTTTTGGTTAGTTTTAGTTTTTGTGGGACTGTTTTTCATTTGTTTAATGTATATGCTTCTCCAAATAGGGTAGAACGTTTGCTTAATTTTGAAACTTTAAAGTTTTTTCTGCCAGGTCGAGAGCCAACTTTTTTGGTTGGGGATTTTAATTATATTATGAAGAATGGGGACAGAGAGGGTGGGAGTGATTGTAGGGTGGATAGCTCAGGGAAGTTTTTACTTGATTTTCTTAAATCTTTCGGTTTGAAGGATGCTTTCGGGTCTGTTTTTTTTTAGGGGAGGGTTTTACTTTCTTTAGTGGTGGGATAAAATCTCAAATTGATTTTTGTTTTTTATCTAAATTTTTATGTGTTGATGATTTTTCTTTAAAGCGGATGCCCTTTATGGATCATGCCCTTTTGATGTGTAAGGTGAATTGTGATTTGAAGATCAAGTATGGTAAGGGTGTTTGGAAACTGAATGTGGATTTGTTAGAAGATGAGAAGTTTAAGCGTCAGTTTGTTTGGATGTATGAAAGGTCGCGTGAAAGAAAATGTGATTTTAGTAATGTGCTTATGTGGTGGGAATGGTTGAAGGTGGAAATAAAGAGGTTTTTTTATTAAGAAAGGCTGTGAGAAAGCTAGAATGGAAAGAAAGTTGTATGATAAATGGTATCTGAGGTTGTTGTATTTGTATGAATTGAGAAATTGTGGTATTGATGTGCATGAGGAAATTGCTGAAGCAAGAAAGATAATTAAAAAGTGTATGCATGAAAAAGGAAAGAAAATTGTTCTTATGGCAAGATTGGAGAAAATGGAAAAGGATGAGTCTTGTAGTAAATATTTTTTTAAGAAAGCTTTTGAAGGAAAGACTGGTTTTGTTAGTGTTTTTGATAAGGTTGAGTGTGAAGTTAATGGTATGGATGGCGTTTTGCGTGAAGTTCATGAGTTTTACAGTGAGCTGTATAAAGAAAAAACAAGAGATGTTTTATTGGAAAATGAGTTGTTGGAAAACATTGAGGTTAAGTTGAAAAAATATGATAATGATTTGTTAGAAAGGGATCTAAGTTTGGATGAGATTGCAGAGGTTGTTAGGAGTTTTAAGAATGGGAAGGTACCTGGTTGTGATGATTTGCCTGTTGAATTTTATACTTGTTTTTGGAATTTGATTGGGGTTGATATGTTGGATGTTTGTAAGTTTGTTTTTAGAATGAATGTTTTGCCTGTTTCAATGAGGAAAGGTTTGATTGTTTTGTTATTTAAAAAGGGTGATAAGAGAGATTTGAGGAATTGGAGGCCTATTACGTTGTTGAATGTTGACTATAAGGTTATTGCAAAGGTGTTGGCAAATAGAATGCGTGGAGTGATTGGTAAGGTTGTGGGTGAAGAGCAAGTGTGTGCTGTTCCTGGGCGTCAGATTTCTGAAAGTTTGTTGTTACTACGTGATGTACTGTGGTATGTGAAGGAGAGGATGAGGTCTGTTGCTGTTGCTATTGTGGATTTTGAAAAAGCGTATGATAGGGTAGTGCATGATTTTATGTTTCATGTTTTAGAACGTTTAGGTTTTTCTTGTAAGATTATTGGATGGTTTAAATGTTTGTATAGTGATATTGTGAGTCAAGTCCAGGTTAATGGTTTTTTGACTGAGGAATTTTGTGTTAAATCTGGAGTGCGTCAAGGATGTCCTTTGTCTCCTGTGTTATTTGTATGTGTCATTGAGCCATTATTAACTAGTTTGAGGAAGGATAAATTAGTTAGAGGTGTGTTCCTGGTAGTAATGGAAGGTGTTTAAAAGTGATTGGGTATATGGATGATGTGAGTGTGGTATGTGAGACTCAGCCTGGTTTGAGGAGGGTGAAAACTTTAGTTGAATGTTTTTGTATGGCAAGTGGTTTCAGAGTTAATTGGAATAAGTGTAAAGTTAAAGTTTTTGGTAATGATAGGGAGATTGATTCCTGTGGATGGCCTGTGACTGAAGGTGCAATTGAGGTGTTGGGTGTGAAATTTGATGTGGATTTGAAAGGCTTGGAAAGTTGGGAGAATGTTTTTGATAAAGTGAGTAGAAAACTTCAGGTTTGGCCTTTAAGGACTAACTACTGTTAGTTATTAAATCGGTTTTGATCCCTATTATGTTATATTTGGCGTTAGTTTTTCCACCACCTGAGAGGATTTTTCGGAGAATTTTGAGTGTGTTGTTTTCTTTTTTCTGGAGTTCTGGTATGGAGCGTTTGAAAAGAGATGTTGTTGTTAAGAAAGAGTAAGAATGTTGGTGGTAAGGCTTTTCCAAATGTTGAGAGATTTTTGGCTGTGAAATATGTTAGTAGGTGTGTGGTTCTGAGTGGTAAGGATAGCATGGCTGGTTGTATGGTAAAGTATGCTTGTGGAAATGTTTTAAGACGATATGGTTTATTTGAGATTGATAGAAAGAAACCGGTATGTTTTGCTGTTCCGTGGTTTTATGTAAGGGTGGAATGTTGGATTAAAAAATATGGTTTGGAGAATGTTAGTAGGGAGATGTGGTGTGCAAACAGAAAGGTGTTGAAAATGTTGGAGAAGAAGGAAGGTCTTGAGTTGATTGGGGGTTTGAATGAAAATGAATGTGTGTTGGTATGGGAAAATGTGTGTAATAAGTATTTGATGAATAGGCAGAAAGATATTAGTTGGATGAGTGTGCATAAGTGTTTGCCAACAAGGGATTTTCAGAGAATGCGTCGTTTAGTGGCTTCAGAAGTGTGTCCTAGAGATGGTTGTTTTCAAAGCAAGAGTGTTATTCATTTGTTTGGAATTGTGAGTATGCTAGGGATGTTTGGAGAAGTTTGAAAAGAATGATTAAGGGTTTGACTGGAGTGCAGTTTTTTACTTTTAATATGATGATGTATGGTTTTGTGGAAGTGGTGTGGAAAAGGAGAAAGCAAGATTGATATGGTTGTTGGCATGTTGTGTGAAGGAGGTGTTGTGGGATGTGCGTAATATTTTGATTTTTAAGAAAGAGGTAGTTACTGTAGGTAATTGTGTGGGTATGATCCGTGGGAAGTTGTTTTTGTATGTTTCTTTTGATAGGAGGCGATATGGGGAATTAGATTCCGAAGGCATCTGGAAGACAAAGAAATGGAAGGATTGGATTATTTAGTTTTTTTTTGTTTTTTTTCTCCAGTTTGTTTTTGTCTGTATTTGAAATATGTTTAATTTTATTTTGTGTGATTATTTAAGTTTAATGTTTGCATTTTGATTTTTTTCTGATGACAAAAATTTGGCTCAATATTTCAGTTTTGTAACAAGAGATATTTTGTTTGCATTTGTTATTATGATTTTATTTTGTATATATGCATATATGATTATTTTTCTAATAAAAGAATTACGAAACGATCGTCAGGGGTTGTCATGTTCCTTGTTCAGTGGAGAATTGCCTGGTATTTCGGGGCTGGACTGACCATGTCGGCGGGATCAGACTGATATACTACAGGAAAGTTTTCCTCTGTGAAAAGTACAATTGGGCAGACAGAAGCTACTACCAGGTGGCAACCGGGCCATAGAACAAGCTATTGATGCTGCTGTTCGTTCCTGGCAGACTGCTTCTCATTCTGTTTTGCATATGTAACTATGACCCTGGGGATAGTCTCCCTAAGGGTGATGGGGGGAAAACAGACGTTGACTCCTTGCCCAATGTGCTGAGAGGGATATGGCTGCACCTCACTGATGAGGCCCAAAGGAGGCTGAAACGATCGTCTGGGGTTGTCATGTTCCTTGTTCAGTGGAGAATTGCCTGGTATTTCGGGGCTGGACTGACCATGTCAGCGGGATCAGACTGATATACTACAGGAAAGTTTTCTGTTGTGAAAAGTACAATTGGGCAGAAAGAAGCTACTACCAGGTGGAAACCGGCCAATAGAACAAGCTATTGATGCTGCTGTTCATTCCTGGCAGACTGCTTCTCATTCTGTTTTGCATATGTAAATATGACCCTGGGAATAGTCTCCCTAAGGGTGATGGGGGGAACCAGACGTGGACTCCTTGCCCAATGTGCTTAGAGGGATATGGCTGCACCTCACTGACGAGGCCCAACGGAGGCCGAAACGATCATCTGGGGTTGTCATGTTCCTTGTTCAGTGGAGAATTGCCTGGTATTTTGGGGCTGGACTGACCATGTCGGCGGGATCAGACTGATATACTACAGGAAAGTTTTCCTCTGTGAAAAGTACAATTGGGCAGAAAGAAGCTACTACCATGTGGCAACCGGGCCATAGAACAAGCTATTGATGCTGCTGTTCATTCCTGGCAGACTGCTTCTCATTCTGTTTTACGATTAAAAGGATTTGTCAACTGATACACAGGTACACCATCAGAATTTGTCCAGAAGAGAGAGAGAAGCTATCTCTAGTTTACAGAACAATTTAAATATTGTGATAAAGAAGCATAGTGGTTATGGATAAACAAATGTATCTGAATCAGGCTATGAGACAGCTCAACGGTACAGACACATACCTGCCTCTACCTAGGGACCCTACAGAGATGTATAAGAAACAACTTAGGAAACTTGTGGATGATGGTGTTGAGATGGGCTTGAACGATCAGAAAATCATGACATACCTTTTGGTTGAAAATCTAATAATACCCATCTACCACCTACCACCATCTCCCCAAAGTTCATAAGGGACTGAAAGATATCAAAGGGAGACCGATAGTTGCAAGTATCGGCTCCCTTTTAGAACCCCTTTCATACTGGGTTGATCACTTCTTAAGGCATCTAGTTTGCAAGCTCTCCAGCTATCTTAGGGATATTACCCATGCACTAGCCAAGATGGAGAATACAGTATGGAGTCAGGAATACAATCAAATGACAGTTGATGTTGTGTCCCTGTATTCCTTCATCCCCCACATGTTTGGTTTGCTTTACTTTTTGGACATTGAAAGCAGATCTCCCTAATAGGTGTATTACTTCATCCCTATACAGGAAGCCCATTTCAGGCAACACACTTTTGCATGCCCGGAGTAATTATCCTCAACAAGTTTTTAAGGGAATCGCTAAGTGGCAATATATGCGTTTAAAATGTAATTGCTCTCTAGAGAGTAAATTTCTGAAGGAGAGTAGAGACCTAACTAGCCGTCTATTATCTAGAGGCTTCTCAAAGCGTGTGGTTGAGAATGCTTTCATGGAAGTAAAAGACATGAACAGAAGTACCCCCCTTAACAAGAAGCCCAAGAAATGTTTTAAGACTCCTTCTGACAATGTGGAAAAGCCAACATTTGTGACCACCTTCTCTAACCAATATGAGAGTGTTTGTAACATAGTCAGAAGGAATCTACCCATTTTTATTGGCGACAAACAACTGAGGAATACAGTCCGACAAGGCTGTAGATATGTATATAGAAAAAGTTCATCACTTGGAAACATTTTATCCCCCAGTTTATTGAAATTGAATAGATCTCGTAGTTCATGGATGCGCTTTAAAGGCACTTTCACATGTGGGAAGAGATCATGCAAATCATGTGACCATGCTCATGTCACTGATACGTTCCATTCCATCAATCCCCCTGAGTCATTTGTTACCAAGGGACGTATTAACTGCAGAAGTAATTTTGTTATCTAATTAATTAAGTGTGCATCTTGTTCCCACCAATACATTGGTAGGACGACGCGGGAGGTGGGTAAAGGGATTAAGGAACATATATCATATATAGTGGGAGAAAGATCATGCTCAGCCCTCTCTCAGCATTTCATTGATATCCATCAAGGTAATGTCAGTACACTCAGGTGGCAGACAATGGAACTGATCCTAAGACCCCCAAGGGGAGGAGACAAGTTTTAGATTCTATGCCGTCAAGAGATCTATTGGATCCATGAATTGAACAGTTTGGTCCCCAATGGATTCAACTCAGAGTTCGATATTATCAACTGCTGGCATAGAGGAACATTGTGCTCATAAGATACTATGTCAATGCACCTAACCACACACACACACACATATATATATATATAGTTGTACTAAGATAGGAGAGAGATAAAGCCTTTATCTTATCAGAATCAACACTATAATACTCAAATCAGAGTTTATTATTATTATTATTATTATTATTAATGGTGGTGCAGACCCTCAATATTTAATATAATCTAAGATAGAAAAAGGAATGTACCATAGGACTTTGGAAAATCCTATATAAAGCGAGGGGATTCAGCACATTTTTATAATCAAATTTATTTATTTAGCAAGATTCATTATGTGTGGAATTCATATGTACAAATCCATACAACACATACAAAGTTCCCTGCACAATTAGCTGGCCAGCAAAATTAAGACTAGTAGTTTATATAAAAAACTCAGTCTAAGCTTATAGCACATCAATTAAATAAAGCATGCTCAGTAATTACAAAAGGTGTGCACAAACATCCAACCTGTATAACATAGAAAAAAACGTTAAGTTTCAACAATTGCAAGAATTGGAACAAAGGAGTTCATAAGCTTGTAGATTCAAAACCAAACGGCATAATATACTTTGCAAATTCAGGTGTAACTTAAGAAACAAGTTACTATGTGGCAGTCCCCAATTGCTTATAGCGTGGAAATTTCCAGTAATGGTCAGCCCTGACGAAGGCCCTGTATGTTAGAGCAAATGGGGGAGAAACGTGCTATGGAAAGCTCCTTTTAACCAGCTTTTCTGCACTTTTTGCTACCCAAAGCAAATGTTCATAAGCTATCCAAGCTACTGTTTCACAGAATGGCAAAGGTTTAAATGCTACTTGATACCCGAGTAGCTGAATTGATTATCAAGGAAAGAAAGAAATTATGGCTAACACCTCATACTTGCAGCACAAGTAGTGAACATCTCTGACCGATACCAATTTAAGGAGGAGAAAAGTGACACAAGAGGGGTCGCATCTACCTGGGAGATCGGATTTGAAAAAGTGTGCAGGCAGCTAAGGACGACCTCAGTATTGGGGTCCTTCAGGCAGTCAGCTGTCTCTTACCTCCGGAAGTGTACAACCCGACGCGGGTAAGCGGTGTTGAATGAGGATACCTGTGGGTACAGCTATCCTCTTGAAGCTCTGGTAAGAATGCCAAGAAAATCTTGTGCATCGCAATTTGGAGACAGGTATGTGCTGCTTAGCACGAGACGGGTGGAAGCGGAAACCGGTCTTTGTTTCTATCTGTGTTTAACCTGTACAGCTAACTTTCTTGATAGTACATCGAATATCAGACTTTGCTTACACACATTGTTGCAAACCATTCCTGGAAATTTCCATGCTATAAGCAATTGGGAACTGCCACATAGTAATTTGTTTCTTAAGTTACCCCTGAATTTGCAAAGGTTATTATGCCGTTTGGTTTTGAATCTACAAGCTTATGAACTCCTTTGTTCCAACTTGGCAGTTTTGTTATGTTATTATTGTGCAGGGAACTTTTGTATGTGTTGTATGGACATTTTAATAAAGCAAACAAGGGGTTAAACCATCACCTAGTATATATACACAATATCCGGTACGGAGCTCATAGTAAATAATATACTTTCAAAGTGTCCCACCGTTTCAGTGCTCAAAATTATTTTTGTTGCATTGCAATATGTATCCTTACGCAACTATATACATTAACAATGTTAGCATTGGCATGACAGGTAAGACTCACTGTTAGACGTTCTGTCCTCCAACCAGTGGCGGCTCGTGGGTTATTCAAATGGGGGTTCACGATACATG
Organism: Bombina bombina; assembly: GCF_027579735.1. NCBI lineage: Eukaryota > Metazoa > Chordata > Amphibia > Anura > Bombinatoridae > Bombina > Bombina bombina. The sequence continues at coordinate 274,898,446 of NC_069500.1, read as the reverse complement.
AACTGGGGCTAAATACCACCTAGCAAGTATTTTAACTAGGTGGTATTTAGCCCCACCCCTCAGTTAGCTCCACCCATTTGAATGTATATATATATATATCTCTATATATATATATATACACACACACATTATATATATATATATATATATATATATATATATATATAACACAAACACACAATATATATATATATATATACATACATACACACATATTTTTATATATATATATATATATATATATATATATATATATATATATATATATATATATATATATATATATATATATATATATATATATATATATATATATAGGGGTGTGTGAGTGTTTGTTGTGGTATTTTTGTAAGGTGTTTGTGTGTACCTAAACAGATTAATTAATGAGTATGATTAGGAAGTAGTATGACTGCTGTCACATTTTACACACAAATAATAACGTATTAAGGAACAAATGGGTTAAATAAACTGTTTAATTGTGTAAGCAGAGAGGGAGGCTGACAGCACTTATCTGCACATCAGAGAAGCAGATAACATTAATAATAAGAGATAACTGCTCTGGATCCTCTTACCTCTATCCTTGGAGTTCAGAGACAGTTTGTTTAAATCTGCTGCTGTGAAACATTCAGCACTGCTCTCTCAGCCAGAGAGAAGGGGGAGGGGATTGCTGAAGATGAGATCGTGTAGTACTCTGCTCTCTGAGAGGATTAGAAAAATCCACATGGGTTGTAGTGGCCATGCTCTATTTCCTCCTAACTATCAATACTGCTTGGGGGAAAAAAACTATTAAAATGTAGTGTAACTGTATGGAAGCTGCCTCTATAGTGTGTACAGTACACCCATTGTTTCTCCAGATTACTCTATTACTGCATAAACTTAATTCATTTATATGTGCATGCATGATGCTATAAACTGTACTTTGTCAGATACTACATTTATTCCTAATAAATCCTCTGTGGAGTGTGAGCTGAGCCAGGTCCCAGAGTGAGTTGAGGGATCAGCAGCAGCTGCTGCAGCAGGAGTAACAGGGTAAGAGCTGGGCTGATCAGAGCAGATTTACACTGTGGACCGATCAAATCATATAGCAAGCATCTTACAAGTAGTCAGTGCTCAGCTGCCTATTATTAATACTACAGATCCTGGTATCTCCAGGTCTGCTTGGATCTGTCTGTGTTGTGCATCAAGCAGCAGCTGAGGGATTACTCTCCTAGCCACACTGCTACAGCTCACGGGTTATTGGATGCCTACATGCCTGATAGACTGCAATAAGCTCTTACCTCCATACTAGGCTGCTTCTAGCTCTGAAACCTCCTGGTGCTCTGACTTCTACACTGAAGGAACGGATCTCACAGGGTTTCAGCAGTGTCTAGCAGGGCTGTAGGCATCCAATAACCCATGAGCTGCAGCAATGTCTTAAATACACTGATGTCACTAAAATAGCTTCCCCTCTGCTTCTGGTACCGGATCAATCACTTTGAGTAGTTTTACTCCCGGCCATAATACTAACACAACAAGCAGAAGCAGGGGAGGGTTACATGACCATGCAGGCACCAATGCAAACTCCTGCTCTAGATATAGGCATTGGTGCATGCACGGTTATATTGACAGCAAGGGTTGAATTTATTATAATTTCTCATACCTGCCATGTGTGCTGTGAGGGGCTTACACGGAGCACACAACCCCCTCCTGTAGGATACTGCCTCTGACTGAGCGTCACAGTTAACACACAGCTAAAAAACAGAAGGAACTAGGAAGCATTAAAAAAGTGCTCCCCCTGCTGCCCGCCCATAGCAATGACCAGACTCGCACACTGAAAATTGTGCGATTAGGAAGGGTATAGGCTCTGTTATGGGCGGAGCAGCAGGCACATAGAAAAATATGCAAAGGGATATAGCAGCCTATACCTCCTCTACCGCACGTGCGGTAGAGGAGGCATAGAGGTAGATAAAAGGATTTTTTATTATTAAACTTACACAGTAGACTGGAACCTTTTTTGGGTAAATACATATAATTTTTTCCAATAGGTGGCTATTGGAGAAATTATATTTATTCAGCTAAAAAAAATATTTTCTTTTTTTTTACAGGGGGGCATTTTTTTACAGGGGGGCACGTGCGGTTGTGAACAAATGGAGGAGCCTCCACTGCCTCCAACCGTTATAAACTCCAGCGTCTTGCTGCATCCTGCAGATGAATCGCTGCTTCTAAAATGGCCTTTGGCCACTGAAGTGCTGTATCCTTACAAACTCCCTGACACGAGCCCTGTGGATATCTTCGATGTGTAGATAATAAACAGAATAAAAGCACCCAGTCCGGCTCCAGTGTGGTAGGGTAAAAGGATACTTTATTTCAACAACCAGTAAAAAGTTACAAACAAACCACTCACAAGTGAACTTGCCAAATAAAACACAAGAAGCTACAACTTCGGCGCTGCTTACGTCACTGACGCGTTTCAGGATAAACCCGTAATCATACCTACCTGGGACGTTTGAACACCATACGGACTTTGGTTACCGTAACTTTTTTGCTGTTTATCATTAGCTGTTGTCCAGGCTGGGTAACTTTAGCGTAGTGGCTAGCTCATAGCAGTGCTCTTACTATGTACTTATAAGTATACATTTATTATGACATTAGGCCAAATTGGATGCTGGCTCTCACATACTCCTTACTGTAAATGGCTCCACTGTACGTTGTGTGTGCAGCTTATTCATTGTGTTCATTATGTGCATACATCACAGCCTGACTGTCTACTCATTATTCACATATATCTGCTGGCTACACCTTATATGGTGGTTCTTACATTGACACTTTGTACAGACGGACTTGTCCCTTCCCTGACTACGTAATACATTTTCCCAATGACTATTCACTGAAACTGTATATCTTTTCCATTGATTGCAGCCTGTTGTACTGACACTGTTCTACTAGGGAGTTTAATGGTTGAACAGTATATATCTTTTCTCCTATTACAAACCACATAGAGGCGCACTCCCCTGACCTATCAGCTACCTCTGGCTCGTTGACTGACAGCAGCTGGCGTGACAAGACTACTTACAGCCCTCCCACACTGTTACTCTGGTTAGTGCATTTGTATCCACACCTCTAGACACATGGTGCTGCTGTTTTGGACTGTTACCATACACAGTACGTTCTTGTGAATAGGGCTCTGCTGTATGATCAGAGTTATAGATGTGTTAGGGGGAGATAGGCATATTTGCAATCTACACTGATGTTGCTTTATTATGCTTAATGCTGGATATAGGTGTTACCTTGTTTCGTTGTCCTCAGTGCTACGAATATTATTAGCATGTTTATCGCATCCTGCATGGTTATTTGATCCTACTTTATGCAGTATGTCTCACTCTCCAATTGATTAAGTATATTTAGATTACTGCTATGGTTTTATCATTGCTATGTCATTTCTCCCTATTTCTTTCTTTTTTCTTTCTTTTTGCTCTGTGCTAGACAGCAAGTTATGTCCATGACTTTGTCTTGTAATTTGTACTTTTTAATGTTATATGTTCACTTAGATTGAGGTGGATGTCCTGGGATTAGAGTTGCCACCTCAGCCATGTTTTCCTGGACACGTATGAGTTACACATGCTGCAGGGAGGAACATGAATAGTGCTGTCCAGGATCACTATTTGTGTGCTGTCCAGGGGTGCAATTCATGTTCCCCTCTGCACACCCTGCACCATGTGTAACTCATAAGTGTCCAGGAAAACATGGCTGAGGTGGCAACCCTACCTGGGATAGATTGGGTACATTGTATCTGATACTAATTAACTTGTATTTGGGTGTGTATGTATTTTGGTGTAAACAGTGTATGGTTGCCTTGACAACCGTTTTTGGCGCAATTTCTGTTCACTGGAGGAGGGTCTTAGAATGTTTGCTTGTCACATTTTAATGTTGGTCTGATGAAGGGGAGCTGTCCCCGAAACGTCACGTAATTAAAAGCTTCTATTGCTTATCGTTAAAAGGACAGTCTAGGCTAAAATAAACTTTCATGATTCAGATAAGCATGTAATTTTAAACAATTTTCCAATTTACTTTTATCACCAATTTTGCTTTGTTCTCTTGGTATTCTTAGTTGAAAGCTTAACCTAGGAGGTTCATATGCTAATTTTTTAGACCTTAAAGGCCACCTCTTTTCAGAATGCATTTTAACAGTTTTTCACCATTAGAGGGTGTTAGTTCATGTATTTCATATAGATAACACTGTGCTCGTGCACGTGAAGTTATCTAGGAGCAGGTACTGATTGGCTAAACCGCAAGTCTGTCAAAAGAACTGAAATAAAGGGACAGTTTGCAGAGGCTTAGATACAAGATAATCACAGAGGTTAAAAGTATATTAATATAACTGTGTTGGTTATACAAAATTGGGGAATGGGTAATAAAGGGATTATCTATCTTTTAAAACAATAAAAATTCTTGTGTAGACTGTCCCTTTAAGCCCAGCGAGTGCTGTCTTCTATTACCTTTATCTCTACCTACATTCAGCACCCTGGCAACTGGGCACCTGTTTATGCGAGTGCACCAGCCTCTGTGAATATATATATATATATATATATATATATATATATATATATATATATATATATATATATATACACACCTTTTAGTATGTTGGTTTTAGGCATTTGACGTATTCTACTATTCTCACAATGTATACTAATCCCCGAACATCATAATTTTTTCAGATAGTCTATATAAATATTTTACCCTTATTAACATGCTAGGAATATTTAGTCCTTTATGTCATCTAATATTATTATTGGGTTATTTTAGGCAGTTTATGTCAGAGATTCATGTTTTAACATGTTACTTTGTTTATTAATATGGCATTGCTTTATACATTAGAGAGCAAGCTATGCATATTAAATTGTATAAAAACCAATAAAAAGAACGGAGCACCAGCTAGAGTATAAAAACTTAAAAATTTTATTTAGAAATATCTTAAAAGTAGATACACCACATGTCTTAAAAAACAGAGTGTCAGCAAAACACAGCTGACGCGTTTCGGCTAGTACTCGTAATCATAAGCTGGTGCTCCATACTTTTTATTGTTTTTCTACCTAAACCACGAGCAGCACAGCCTATGAGTATTCCCTGCAACCTGCAAAACAAGGGCATTAGACCCGACGCTGGACCAACCACAACAAAGCTTGAGCCTATTCTGAACCTATCACGCCAGAGCTAGAGCCGGCTACACGCCCCCGTGAAGTCTGAGGAGGGTTTCGAGTGAACGCTAGTGGAGAGCTGGAGACTCCAGCATTCATGTAAGGATTCAGTCTTTGTGCTATTCGGTACAGGCTGAGTGTAATTCCCCATACGTAGCACCTCAGGACCGGACGCAGCACTTGGAGAGGGGTAAGCAGTTAGTGCTCTGATATGGACTCTGGGGACTTGTGAATATTTGTTCTGCTGGGATTTTAGGACTAGTGTATCTGTATTTACATACCCTGTCAGCACGTGCACTTATGTACGAGTGGGAACTTTTTGTTTGTTTCTATTAAATTGTATGGTCTCATATTTTTATGCATATGAATCATAACTGTTACCTATAGCAGCTAAATTCCCTATATACATCATATGATATGATGTACTGTATATAGGGAATTTAGCTGCTATAGGTAACAATTAGTTCATGTGTATGCCTATGATGTATATAGGGAATTTATATAGGTAACAATTAGTTAATGTGTACGCCGGTTCATGAATATCTGTCTAAGATACACATATATATTTCTAACATGCTATGTGATTATATGTGGTATTATTGTCTATTTCCACTCATCTGTCCAACAAGGGGTTACACAGGTTATTCACCAATGGGATTGTTCTTAATTGTATTTAAATACTGACACATGTTTTCTCTATGTCTATGATTACTGTATGAACAACAGAAACCGATCAGACTGTTTGGTCCTGTTTTACACTTAACTACAGCCTGTTGCTGTTTTTCATTTTAATGGATCTACAATAAAAGATTTTTTTTTTGTAACTTCCTTGAACAAGCCTGGACTGCCTGTTTTGGATTTCCATTCTTTACTATTCAGCTCTGTCTCTCCACTTCTTCTACTGAGCAGCTCTGTATCTCCACTTCTTTCACTCACTGCTCAGCTGTTTCTCCCCTTCTACTCACTGCTCAGCTTTGTTTCTCCACTTCTTTTACTGCTCAGCTCTGTCTCTCCACTTCTTCTCTTGGTCAGCTCTGTCTCTCCACATTTTCTTACTGCTCAGCTCCGTCTCCCCACTTCTTTTACTGCTCAGCTCTGTCTCTCCACTTCTTGTACTGCTCAGCTCTGTCTCTCCACTTCTTCTACTGCTCAGCTCTGTCACTCCACTTCTTCTACTGTTCAGCTCTGTCACTCCACTTCTTCTACTGCTCAGCTCTGTCACTCCACTACTTCTACTGCTCAGCTCTGTCACTCCACTTCTTCTACTGTTCAGCTCTGTCACTCCACTTCTTCTACTGCTCAGCTCTGTCACTCCACTACTTCTACTGCTCAGCTCTTTCACTCCACTTCTTCTACTGCTCAGCTGTCTCTCCACTTCTTTTACTGCTCAGCTCTGTCTCTCCACTTCTTCTACTCAAGTCAAGTCAAGAATACTTTATTAGCATGACATTATTACATGTATTGTCAAAGTAATATGTTACAATAAAACAGTTAAATAACAATTTATAAAGTAGGAGTATAGTGGGTAAATATGATGACAGTTAATTTAATCTGATTGGGGGTTCTGGTCATGTGACAGTCTGCTACATATTTTGCTACTATCCTTGTAGCTTTGTTTTTTTTCTCCTAAGAGTACACATAGTCTTTCTTGTTCAGACATCTGTGGGAAGACTTATTTCTTTCATTATTTTTGGGAAGTATGTATCCCTTAAGAGTTTGTATCTTGTACAGTACAAGAGGAAGTGTACTCACTGCTCAGCTCTGTCTCTCCACTTCTTCTACTCATTGCTCAGCTCTGTTTCTCCACTTCTACTTACTGCTCAGCTGACTCTCCATTTCTTCTACTGCTCAGCTCTGTCTCTCCACATCTACTCACTGTTCAGCTCTTTCTCTTCACTTCTTCTACTCATTGCTCAGCTCTGTCTCTCCACTTCTACTTACTGCTCAGCTGTCTGTCCACTTCTTCTACTTCTCAGCTCTGTCTCTCCACTTCGTCTACTGCTCAGCTCTATCTCTCCACTTCTACTTGCTGCTCAGCTCTGTCTCTCCACTTCTTCTATTGCTCAGTTATGTCTCTCCTCTTCTACTCACTGCTCAAATCTGTCTTTCTGCTCCTACTCACTGCTCAGCTCTCTCTCCAGTTGTTTTACTGCTCAGCTCTGTCTCTCCACTTCTTCTCAAAGCTCAGCTCTGTCTCTCCACTTCTTCTCTTACACAGTGCTCTCTCTCCACATTTTCTTACTGCTCAGCTCTGTCTCTCCACTTCTTTTACTGTTCAGATCTGTCTCTCCAGTTCTACTGCTCAGCTCTGTCGCTCCACTTCTTTTACTGCTAAACTCTGTCTCTCCACTTCTTCTACTCACTGCTCAGCTCTCTCTCTCCACTTCTACTTACTGCTCAGCTGTCTGTCCACTTCTTCTACTGCTCAGCTGTCTGTCCACTTCTTCTACTGCTCAGCTCTGTCTCTGAACTTTGTCTACTTCTCAGCTCTGTCTCTCCACTTCTACTCACTGCTCAGCTCTGTCTCTCCACTTCTACTCACTGCTCAGCTCTATCTCTCCACTTCTTCTACTGCTCAGATTATGTCTCTCCACTTCTACTCACTGCTCAGCTCTATTTCTCCACTTCTTTTACTGCTCAGCTCTGACTCTCCACTTCTACCAACTTCTCAGTTCTGTCTCTCAACTTCATCTACTGCTCAGCTCTATCTCTCCACTTCTACTCGCTGCTCAGCTCTGTCTCTCCACTTCTTCTATTGCTCAGTCAGTTCTGTCTCTCCTCTTCTACTCACTGCTCAGATATGTCTTTCTGCTCCTACTCACTGCTCAGCAGAGACCAGCAGAAAGGTGTGCAGACACGTCTAACACCGCAGCATGTAGGGAAGTATAGTCCCCGGCTGAGGAGCTGCCATAAAAATAACAGAGCAAGCGTTGTGTACAAATAGTGTGTGTGATTACCATAAAAAATTAAAATAATTAAACACCACAACTTCTACTTGCGTCCCTTCAAAACAATTTCGGGACAATAAGAGTATGAAAAAAAATGGGTCAATCCTGTTAAACACAGGACATCTGGTCACCTTATATAATAAGAAAAGATCTCCTTATAAATAATGATTAATACTAGGATGAAAATGCATTCTACATACTAACAACATGCCCTTTCTCTCTCTCCCATGGTGTTAGTAGGCACTGTGCATAATCACATTAGAATTATTTTCTCTTGCTTTCTGCTTTACAACTATCTATGTGTATTATGCCCATTTTATTGTGCATTAGGGACCTTGTTAAAGTATTTTGCTTTTAGTGTCTGTAGTCTATAAAATGTGTCTTCTGTTGTTCTCAGTGTTACAGTTAGCAGGTTAAGACGGCATATTGTTTATGACTCATTACAAAAATGAAAGATTTCATTTAAACTGTTTTATTATACAACATGAACTCACTAGAAGCAAAACTAATGTGATAACAGGAGCTGCTAATATCCTCATAGACCCTCTCTATGAATACTAATGTTCCCAGGTATCAAACAAGCAAGATACAGTTTACTGTTTGCATACTGGGTTTCCTTTATCAATTAAGAATTGATTAATTTTTAATAGTATAGTAAAATATGACATCATGTAACATTATACATATTTGTTATTTTATTTTTCTAATAATGACAATAAAGAAATTGGGATTAGCTATTGCTCACACATATTTTCTATTTTCGATCACTACAAAATATAATGGGCCAGATTACAAGTGGCACACTAATAAACGCTCATGCTCAAGTGTCAATTGCACTAGAAGTTAAAAACAAAGATAGAGTGTTGCGCAGATATGAACCCTTGCTCTTATACAACCCAGCTCCCACAAGCAGGTAAAAACAGAGAATAGAAGAAAATTTGTATGAAAGCGCTAGCAGCTAAAGGGTATGATATGTCCTTAAATCTTGAATACACAATAAACAGAGAGTATATAAAAAATATATATCAATAAATACAATTTATTATAACATTTAGTTAAAAATAGTAATATGAGTGTTATACTATTCTAAAACATAGCTGCTGTGACCAGTCACAACCAATATAAAATTTCTTATGATACAAAGTTTCTGCAAACAACCACCAAAAAGCGATGTTACAAGTTACAGTTTATGTGGATAATATATCCCCTTTAAAAACAACAGGAAACTTTTTTTCTCTGTAGGTATTGTTTTTGATAAGTAAAGCCAAAAGCTTACATACAGTCCGCTATTAATTAGCAACGCTATTTAAAATAGAGGTGTAATTGTCTGAATGTTTCACTGAACACACCGTTATAGAGCATTTTGGAGAAGGAACTTGGCTAATTAATAGCGGACTGTAAAAAGAGTTTTCCTGCTGTTTTTAAATGCATTGAGTTGCTGCCATGTGATTGGCTGATTAGCAATTTGTAGTACCAAGCAATTGAACAGGTGTACCTAAAAAAGTGTCCGGTGAGTGTGTGTATATATATATATATATATATATATATATATATATATATATATATATATATATATATATATATACATATACACACACACACACATACATACATATACATCTTAAGACATATGTATTATTTCTAACACCTGAGATCTAATATCTTTGAGCCTTTTTAATTTTTGTGTGCAATACTGTTTTCTATTAAATAGTGTTATTAAAAGTGTAACTATACTATGTAATGTATTTTGGACGTCTTTTGTGCAACTTTTTAGTTTTGTGAAACAGTTAACCAGAGCTCTGAAGTCGCAGTAATCATTCTAGCGCAAATCGCAATTGTGCTCAAGCGATCATGTTTACTTTCAACTCATAATACGAGCAATAAGCACAATGAGCACAAATACTTGTGATAAACCCCTAATCGCTCTCGTGCAAACATTTGTACTCCACTCGTAATCTGGCCCAGTATGTACTTTATTGTAAGATTGTCCAAACTAGAAAAGGAGGCACACATGTGGCCTGCCAAGGTGTTTTGTGTGATCAACAGTACTTATGAGTAGAAGACAGAAATTAGTAATGTTACCAAAAAAGCAGTTCAACACTTCTCACCCCCAAGGCGGAACATTCGGCAATCTTTGATGTAATCGCAGAAAATGCAGTAAATCTGCATAAAGAACGGAGCGGTGCCAGATAAAATTTAATTTGTGCCTGCACTTTTCATTTCTACCTGTAGGTGTCTGTTCCATTATAGCTCAGTGTAAATAGTTACTGCGTTCCTCTCTCTTGACTTTTCTACTCCTTCCTGAACTCTAGTGCGGGTGAGAGCACAAAAGAGAAGCAGGGAAGTTAAGCCAGGGCTTATTTTTTCTAAATCCAAGCGTCAACCAAAAAAACTTAGATGCCAGATTTTTTTCTTTAATGAATGTGTTTGTGTAGACATCAAAGAGGAACCCGTCCTTTCCACCTCCTCACTCTTCAAGCAATTCTTTGGCCTCCATTTATGAAGTAGTTTAAGCAACTACGAGGCCACTTTGGAGAAGGTCGCTTTGGAGAAGGCTTGCTCATACAAGCCTGCAACCAAACGTTAAAAAGCACCAGCCGCACACAATCTCTGCTTCTTAACACGTCCACATTTAACCTGATAGGTTAAGGACATCAGACAATATAGCTCATTCATCCGGAATAACTGACAAGCCTTGCTGTCACGCAATTGGTTGCATGAAAGTGGGGGGGGGGTGAGGTAGCACAAGTGATCATCTTAACTTTTGTGAGCCAATGCTGCTCCGGGGGCCTCAAAGACACGTGGACAGATTCTCTCTATGAGAACTTTGTCCGCACTCAGGATAATAAAGCATAGCCAACAATTTCTCTATAATATATTAAGGAAACAAGGCCCTCTAATCTTTCTAGATACAGGCAGAAAACTATTTATCTAAACTGCTTGGAACCGGAAAAGATTTGGATTTCAGAGTAGTTTGAATTTTGGAATATTTGTATATTCTGTAAAATGGGACAATGGAGATGGAAAGGAACAACAATATCTAATGTCATTTAGGCAACATGTACATGTCATAATACAGCCTTAACCCGCAACTTAAAGGTAGTTTTATATAATTGTTAATACTTTTGTATACATATTACCCTCAGAAAGATGGTATAGTGTTGTATTCAGAAAGGTAATATTTGTTGCTTTCAATAACTATAGACTATTAATTGCATTTTAGAGCACAAAAAAAAAAACACACAGGCAGAGAAGACTGTGACTTAAAGGTGGGGACAAATATTATTTGTAAAAAAAAATAATTTAAAAAAATATATTAGTGAAAAAGTTTAGATTTTTAGAATAAGTTTGGGTTTTGGAATTCCAGTTTGGGAATTAGTACCTGTATCTGCATCTTGCCTTTAGTTATTCCTTGTACTCATATGTACCACTGCTAGATATGTGAATTATGAATAAATTATCTTAAATTAGCATTTTGTTTTTATAGACATTGCTGTATTCCTAGATTATTTACACTATGAATACTGGTTTACTAACTTTACAACTTCAAATGAAAAAGTTAGTGGGGAATATTTTTTACATAATAAATGTTTTAATGCTAAGGGAAGATGAAGGTTTAAATTATTAATTGTTTTTTCAGGAATACATTAACAGGATGTTAGTTTAAACACAGAAGAAAGACCAACAGTCTGGTGTAGGTTCAATTTATCATTTTAAATATGTAAAAAGTCCCTTCAGGCAGCAAACGTGAAACTTATTGAGCCAGAGATTGAATATGATTAAATAGTTGATTATAATGGTTTGGATTTGAGAACTGGTTAGTGTGTTGTATTCAGTTTTACCATATTTCAAGGATATCTGAAGGGTTTTCCTTGCCCCTTGTATGATTGATGAAGGTACTCTACAGTAAAGGTCACACATGCTAAAATCTTTTAATTGCCTTGACATAAAATGCCCTTAAATTCAGTGAGTGTGTAAGCATAAATGTACTATATATATATATATATAGTAAAATTGTTAGTACATTAAACAAGGGACTAACCTATTTTTCACACTTTTTTTCAATTCAGTGCCACATAATTTTGTGGCACTATACAGATGAATTATAATAAAAATGTATGTTCTCTTTTCATATTCTAGAATAAAAGTGGTATTTTAATGCAAAAAATAAATGCTCTAATTCATTAAAGCATGTCACTTTTGCGTTAGAGACTAAAGCTTACTATGGGCTAGATAAGTAGTGGCGCACTAACTGATGAGCGCAAGTGATAATGGGTTTATCACCAATCACGCACCAATAAAGATAGGTCCGCCAAACCTTATGGTAAATACACCTCGTGACAGGCTTCTGAGCCTGGATTAAGGTATCTATGACCTTATCTAATAAAACCTATGTTGGCTAAAACTAGACGTTAAAGAGCCACGCAGTCAAGAGTAAAAAGTCTAGGTTCTGATGAAGAAATGGACCCTGCATTAGAAGATCCCTCCGGTAAGGTAACCTCCAGGGAGGGGAGGAGGACATCCTTACTAGATCTGCAAACCAGGTCCTTCGAAGGCCATGAAGGAGCTAATAGAATCACTCTGGCCCACTCCTGTTTGATGCGAGCTACTACACAAGGCCATAATCAGATTATTTTTTTAAATAAAAGGCACCTCTACCCTGCCGTAGGCTTGGTTGCTTACCCCCTCCTATCGACACAGGCTTGATGATATCAGCTGACTGGACTCTCCCAGATGCGATCGCTAATTTCAAGATGTGCCACAGCTCCTTGCAAGCACCTGCAAGAGGAAGAGAAGCTGGTCACATGGGGCACAATGTAACTCGGCCCCCACTGCCAGGCTGAGCGTGCAAGTCATTTATTGCGCAGATAATAAAATATTTCATTACTCAGTCTGCCATCTGTCTAAGAAGAGCCCCAGAGCCGCCTTTAACCCTCACAAGTACTCCACAAAGGAGTTAAGTCCCCACGTGCATCCATAAAGAAAACCCCAACACCAGAGCTTGTTTTCCTCAGATCCCTCAGGGGGAGTAGTTAAAACCCACACTGTGAGCTCTCTTGAGGCATCCCTATAACCTATTCCCAAAATAAAATAAAGGGACTTACCCCCAGGAATCACACTGTGGAGCATGCGCACAGCTGCTCAAGGTGTGACAGGCATCTCCTCTGACAGTGACCTGAGTGAGTCAAAGGAGCAGTTTAACTCGTCTACACTGATTTCCTAGGGGCAGTTAGTTAACTATCCATATGCTAACAGAGAACGTTCCCTGATGCATAATGGATTTAACCTTCACTACTACTCTCACTGAGAGATTTACATGGCTACTCCAATACCCCAGTCCTCTCTTACAGGGAACATTTCCATTAAAGCACTATCTTCTATCACCTTCTCTGCCATCCTCCTCTAGTGACGAATGGCAAAGAATGACTGGGGGAATGGGGAAGTGGGAGGGGTATTTATAGCCGTTGGCTGGGGTTTCTTTGCCTCCTGGTGGTCAGGTGTTGATATTCCCAACAGTTATGAAGTTGTGGACTCCCCCTGCCTTGGGAAGGAAAATCATATTTATGCCATATTCATTTTAAATATAAGTATTTTTAAATAGATATTCCTATATACTGTATATCTGTATATGTCTATATATAAATATTTATGAATAAATAGAACATATTCTTCTATGTGAAGAATATTTAAATGTGAAATATTCATATTTCATGTTGAGTTAGCGCACTTGGTTAAATGTGATAGGATTTGCACACGAGTATGTATTTTTTTCCACTTTTCACTCTCCAATGAAGTCTATGGGGAATAATTTAACAATTTTACAATATTGGAAGTTCGGATTTTTGCGCATGTCGGGTTAGCGCTAGTGTGAAAACTTTTTTACTTTCAACTTGTAATAAGCGTGCTACCCGACGCATGCAAAAAGCCACTGTCTAGCAAATTTAACGCACTCCTCTAATAATCTAGCCTTATGTCTTTTACTCCCGAAAAGAGGTTAAAGACATAGGTAAAGTCCCACTTGAGACTTGCAAACCTTGAAGCTGCCAAGTAGATACAGCCAGTCAGCCAGTTGCGACGGTTAAACACATTGGGCTAGATTACAAGTAGCGTGCTAAAGTTAGCTTTGGTCGCAATAATCAATCGCTAACTTGCGCACATATTACAAGTTGAAAGTAAATGGCTGCACTTGTATAAGGGGTAAAAAAAAGTTACACTAAGCACAACATAAGCACGTTAAAATAAAGTCAAAGAGAAAACAAGGGGCGTCTCATAGTGAATTCCATTAAGAAAAAGGTATCACACAAAAGAAAAGAATGCAACTCACAATTGTAGTGGCACCTGTATGGAGTGCTAAAACGGCAGGCTGACACTCACAGTGGCCAGCTCACTGGTCACCCATGTGACAATGAAATACTTTGTGTAGTATCCTTTTCAGGCAGTTCCGTGTTGATTTTTACTGGCAGAACTTCCTGTAGGCTACTGAGGTTTGATGCTGTTTGCGGCTCCCATGAAGCTCTGACACCTGGACTTCAGTAGTAGACACGGAACTGCCTGAAAAGGATACACAAAGTATTCCATCGTCACATGGGTGACCAGTGAGCTGGCCACTGTAAGTGTCAGCCTGCCAGGTGCCACTAAATATGTGAGTTGCATTATTTTCTTTTGGTGTGATACCTTTTTCTTAATGGAATTCACTATGAGGCTCCCCTTGTTTTCTCTTTGATTTCCAGCGGTGATCGTTTCATCTGGTTTACCTAAGTGGAGCAAGCCTCGTTATTCCATCAAGCAATTACTTTAGACTTATTCACAAGTTTTCTACCAGGAACAGCCAACCGCCAACACTGCTAATTCACGGACAGGAACACTGTTCTTTCAAATTTTGGTACTGTTCTCCCCACATTTATTTTGTGTGATGTTTAAAATTTGATTGTATTTATTACACTAATTATTATTGGTGTTATAAGTCACTCACTGATTTTGTGTTTCACTTATTAATAACATTTTATATATATTTTTTTTTCATATCATTATCAATTTTCATGTGGCAACTTTACCCTCTCTATTTTTATTTTTATTATATGATACTAGTATGCCACCTTTAGGTTTCCTGTCGGATCCCTAATTATCCATTGTCTACATTAAAATAAAAAGTGTTACACTCAGATATACACTATCTGACAAAAAAAATGATTCATTATTTATATTAAAAACGTTTTTATAAGGATATATGACAAGATATTTGATTCATACATATATATATATGTCTAAATATGTGTATCTGTTTATATCTGTAAATATATAATGGTAGCAGGGCCGTTCACCTAGAGCTGCGAAACAGCGACGAGCGAAACTAATCGCATAGCGGAAAAGTCTCTGTTAAAGGGACACTGAACCCAAATTTTTTTCTTTCGTGATTCAGATAGAGCATGCAATTTTAAGCAACTTTCTAATTTACTCCTATTATTATTTTTTTCTGTTCTCTTGCTATATTTATTTGGAAAAAAAGGCATCTAAGCTAAGGAGCCATCCAATGTTTGGTTCAGAACTCTGGACAGCACTTGTTTATTGGTGGGTGAATTTATCCACTAATTAGCAAGAACAACCCAAAAATGGGCCGGCATCTAAACTTACGTTCTTGCTTTTCACATAAAGATACCAAGAGAATGAAGAAAATTTAATAATAGAAATAAATTAGAACGCTGCTTAAAATTGCATGCTCTATCTGAAACCTGAAAGAAAAAATTTGGGTTCAGTGTCCCTTTAAATATACGTTGTGCCGTGAGACTATTTGCCGTGAGCAATAACAGCTGGGAGAACTGACTTATGCGGGGGCCTGCTGGCGAGGTACAGAGATTCAGATGTTGCATGCGGCAGTCAAACGGTTCAGGGAGGATTTAAATCGGATCAGCTCAGTCATCAAGGAAAGAAATGGGGCTGTGCTTTGTACACAGGATGCACTCCCGACTCTACTTGTAATCGGGGTCTTGCTCTGTATTTTTCGGTTCCTGTTACACCAGGTGTTTTTGAAGCTGCCACTGAGCATGTTTGTAAGGTACTTTGCAGAGATGTGGACTTGAGTCGCATGACTTGGATTCAAGTCACAAATTTAATGACTTGTGACTCGATTTGACATAATCAAGGAAGACTTGTGACTTGACAGACTTTGACAGCAATGACTCAAGACTTGACTTTGATTTGAGCCCTATGACTTGCCAAGTCTTTATACATTCAAAAGGTCAGAGTTGTGACCTAGGATGGTCCCTGGAGAAAGACAAACAAAATAATATATTTAAAATACCTAACTCACTTGTTTTAATTACACCCCAATAAATTTATTTTGGTCAAACAATAAAATATGATAAAATGCCATTGGAAAGTGACGTTTTTACTTTTTTATTTTTATTTTTTGTTAGTTTTTATTTTTGGAGTGGAGGCGGGGTGAGGAGGTGGCTTAAAATAGTAATAAAAAAGGTTATTCAAAATTTCAGAATGTCACTAAGGTTGTTAGTCTGACCCTTATGTGAACACTTTACAGACATGCTATGTTTAAGAGATTTCTCACAAGACATATCTATACACAAGGTCAGCTAGTCAGAGCAGTCCATGGAAAGTAAAACTGGGATAAATTAAGATGCTGCTCTCAGTCTGAACTTTAAAGTAATATAAAATACAAAAGTACAACAAACAAAAGTGTAACCAAATTCTCATATTACACTGTATTTGTTGCACTGAGCTTGTCTCCTCTTCACATAAATAAATGCAGAGAACAGTCCTTAGAGAAGTATAGCAAAATGTTCCTGTGTAGAATGCTCTCTTGTTCTGGGCTACGAAAAGAAGACTCTTCCAGCTCTAATTAAAGTGGCCATCAGGGTCTTGGCAGTGCCTAATTCTATTGCTCCGGTGGAGCGTGTTTTCAGCCATGGAGGCATCATACTACGGCCCCATCGTGCACAAATGTCAGATAGACTTGTGGCCAATTTAATCGTTTGCACGTGCAATTCCTAATAGGGTTCAAAGAAAAGAACCCTCACTCACATTGACACTCTCTCTCAAAGTATGGCAGCACAGCATTTTTCAATTACTTGGGTTTTTGGCAGTTGTGTTGTTTCTATAATAATTTTGTTACTCTCATTTACCAATAAATACTGTTTTTTCACTGTTTGTCACAGTTTAACATTTTAAATCGCACATGAAAATTGAACTGGGAAAAAACAAAATGTATGCTTACCTGATAAAAAAAATAATTTCCAGATATGGTGAGTCCACGGCTTGAGTAATTACTATTGGGAATATCACTCCTGGCCAGCAGGAGGATGCAAAGAGCATCACTCCCTTACCCACCACCACCAGTCATTCGACCAAAGTGAAATGGAGAAAAAGGAGTAACACAAGGTGTAGAGGTGCCTGAGGTTACAGTCAAAAGAATAACTGTCTTAAAGGGTGGGGCCGTGGACTCACCATATCCGGAAAGAAAGAAATTTATCTGGTAAGCATAAATTTTGTTTTTCTTTCCTAAGATATGGTGAGTCCACGGCTTGAGTAATTACTGTTGGGAACCAATACCCAAGCTAGAGGACACAGATAAATAGGGAGAAACAAGACAGGCAGTCCTAAACAGAAGGCACCACCGCTTGAAGAACCTTTCTTCAAAAAGAAGCCTCAGCCGAGGCAAAAGTATCATATTTGTAAAATTTTGAAAAAAGTATGTAGAGAAGACCAAGTTGCAGCCTTGCAAATTTGTTCCACAGAAGTTTCATTTTTAAAGAGCCCAAGAAGAGGAAACAGCTCTTGTGGAATGAGCCGTAATTCTCTCAGGAGGCTGCTGTCCAGTAGTCTCATAAGCCAAACAAATTATACTTCGTAACCAAAAAGAAAGAGTAGTAGCAGTAGCTTTCTAACGTTTACGTTTCCGAGAGAAACAGACAAAGAGGGCAGAGGATTGACGAAAATCCTTAGTCGCCTGTAAGTAGAAATTAAGAGCACGTACAACATCCAAATTGTGTAAAAAATGTTCTTTGGAAGAAGAAGGATTAGGACACAGAGAGGGAACAACAATTTCCTGATTGATACTTCTATTAGAAACAACCTTAGGAAGGAAACCTAACTTAGTACGAAGAACCACCTTATCGGCATAAAAAATAAGATAAAGGGAGAATTACACAGCAGAGCTGAGAGTTCTGAGACTCTTTTAGCAGAAGAGATAGCAACAAGAAACAAAACATTCCAAGACAAAAACAATGTCTATGGAATGCAACCGCTCAAACGGAGCCAGCTGTAAAACTTTAAGAGTTGCATAGTATACAATGTATTAGAAAATGCTCCTTTGGGTTTCATTTTTTATGTGTAATAGCTGGTTGTGTTTTTTGAAACCACAACCCATCAAAATGGGTTGAGCTTGCAGGGAAAACAGATATTCTACGTTTATCACTTTCTGTACACATATTTACGTCTTTATATTATCTCTGTAAACCAAAGCCCAATACTTAGAACAATTATAATATTAACATTGTATTGCTTATATCTTCTACCTCAAACTGTAATCACAGAGTTGATACAGCAGAAAGTGTCAAAATGCACGTGAAGACAAGGGATCCTGCCAAATCCCAGGTACACAGCAAATCACATAGACGGTCCACAGCACTTGTAAAAAGTATATCTTACTTTATTAGCATATGGATAAAATCAAAAGTGACGTTTTGGGGTTTTCACCTTAATCATACATGTATGATTAAGGGGGAAACCCTGAAACGTCACTTTTGATTTTATCTGTATGCCAATAAAGTAAGATATACCTTCTACCTCATACTGAGAGTCTTATTTCTTCTGCTGGCTATGTTTACACAGGTTTTCTTTAGCCTATACGTAAGTATAGAAACTTTTAGAATAGGTAGGTAGACCACAGGCAAAATCAGGTATTTTAAAAGCCGACATAAGTAAAAGGAGCTATTTGTAAACAATTTAATACACTCCAGCAGGTAAAATGGATTATTGGAAACAAATTAAAGTGGAGAAAATTTTAGGATAAGCTGTCCCTTTAAAATTTAAAGGGACAGTCAAGTCCAAAAAAACCTTTCATGTTTCAAATAGGGCATGTAATTTTAAACAACTTTACTTTTATCACCAATTTTGCTTTGTTCTTTTAGTATTATTAGTTGAAAGTTAGACCTAGGAAAGCTCATATGATAATTTCTAAGCCCATGAAGGCCGCCTCTAATCACATGTTTTTGTATTTGCTTTTCACAGGAGGGGAGAGCTAGTTCAGGTAAACCCTATAGATAACATTGTGAGCTCGCCCGTGGATTGTGGCAGACACTGCACTAATTGGCTAATAAGAAAGTCAATAGATAATAAATAAAATGTCATGTGATCAGGGGGCTGTCAGAAGATGCTTAGATACAAGTTAATCACAGAGGTAAAAAGTGTATTATTATAACTGTGTTGGTTATGCAAAACTGGGGAATAGGTAATAATGGGATTATCTATCTTTTAAAACAAAAAAGCATTCTGGTGTTGACTGTCCCTTTAATTATAAAGATATTTCAAAGTTCCCAGTTTGAGACAATGCACTTACTTACCAAACTGTATATTTACTGTTGATTCAAATGATAAATGATTTATAATCGACCAATAACCATAAGAGTATGATCAGCTTTTCTTTAGGTTTCCTGTTGAGCTGCAGACTGCTCCTCTTGTTGAATACAATCTTAACCTCTTCAAATAGACATATTTAGACCAAAGCAGTTTCCAGCAGAGGTTCATAGCATTTTACCACCATGATTAAAAAGGCATAAGAAACAATATCCTATAATTTCTGTATTGTTGCATCTTTCTCTGATCTACCATTCTGCCAAAAGAAAAAGCCCCTACAGTCATTTTAGATTATAGTAATTATTAAAGTGACTTTTTTTGTACATTTCTAGTGTCAGCTACACAAAGGTTAATTATTGTGATTCTCATAACAGCGTGGTGTATGTTCCCATGGCTTTCATATTATAGAAAAATAGTGCTCATTCCACTAATATTGTAGAATGTGATCTGTGTATTACAATTCAAAATCTCCTTCTGTAACCCATTAGCTGCTGACATATCTGCAATGCAAAACATACAGCTAGATTACGAGTTTTGAGCGCTATAGGGATTTTAACGACTGCCATAAAAGCGGCATTATTTCACCTCCCTATAGCGCTGCTATTACAAGTATTAAAAAAGCAGGCTTGTGCGGGCGATATTGTTGCGTTGAGCTACATACCGCACCGAAATAAAGCGCTGCTTTGACGTGTTCGTGCACGATTTCTCCATAGACATCAATGGGGAGAGCCGGCAAAAAAAAGCCTAACACCTGCGATTGTGGAATGAAAAGCTCTGTAATGCAGCCCCAATGATGTCTATGGGGAAAGAAAAGGTTACGTTTAAACCTAACACCATAACATAAACCCCGAGTCTAAACACCCCTAATCTGCCACCCCCGACATCGCCGCCATCTACATACAGTTATTAACCCCTAAACTGCTGCCATCGACATCGCCGCCACCTACATACAGTTATTAACCCCTAATCTGCCGTCCCCAACATCGCCACCACCTACATACCGTTATTAACCCCTAATCTGCCGCCCTCCATATCGTTGCCACCTACATACAGTTATTAACCCCTAATCTGCCACCTCCAACATCGCCTTCACCTACATAAAACTATTAACCCCTAATCTGCCGCTCCCGATGTCGCCGCCACTATACTAAAGTTATTAACCCCTAAACCTCTGGCCTCCCACATCACTACCACTAAATAAATCCATTAACCCCTAAACCTAACCATAACGTATCCCTAAGCCTAACAACCCCTAACTTTAACATAATTAAAATACAGCTAAACTAAAGTTACAATTATTAACTAAATAATAACTATTTTAAACTAAATAAAAACTTACCTGTAAAATAAAACCTAAGCTAGCTACTATATAACTAATAGTTAAATTGTAGCTAGCATAGGTTTTATTTTTATTTCACAGGTAAGTTTGTATTTATTTTACCTAGGTAGACTAGTTAGTAAATAGTTATGAACTATTTAATAACTACCTAGTTAAAAAAAAATACAAACTTACCTGTGAACTAAAACCTAAGCTGCCTTACACTAAAACCTAACATTACAAAAAAAATAAACACTAAAATTACTAAAAATAAAAAAAACTAAATTACATAAAAAACAAACACTAAACTACAAAAAATGGAAACAAATGATCAAAAATAAAAAAGAATTAACCTAATCTAATAGCCCTATCAAAATAAAAAAGCCCCCTCAAAATAAAAATAAAAACCTAGCCTACAATAAACTACCAATGGCCCTTAAAAGGGCCTTTTGTGGGGCACTGCCCCAAATAAATCAGCTCTTTTACCTGTAAAAAAAAATAAAAAATACAAACACCCCCCAACAGTAAAACCCACCACCCAACGAACCCCCCCCCCCAAATAAAAAAAACTATCTAAAATAACCTAAGCTCCCCATTGCCCTGAAAAGGGCATTTGTATGGGCATTGCCCTTAAAGGGCATTTAGCTCTTTTGCATGCCCAGACCCTAATCTAAAAATAAAACCCACCCAAAAAACCCTTAAATAAACCAAACACTAACCCCCGACGATCCACTTACAGTTCTTGAAGTCCCGCTTGAAGGATCTATCCAGCCAGTGAAGTCCTCATCCATGCGGCAAGAAGTCTTCATCCAGACAGCCTCTTCCATCTTCATCCAGCCGGTGAAGTCCTCATCCAGGCAGCAAGAAGTTTTCATCCATGTGGCCTCTTCTATCTTCATCCATCCGGCGCGGAGCGGGTCCATCCTGAAGACATCCGGCACGGAGCATCATCTTCATACGGTTGCCGCCTTAAAATGGAACTTCAATGCAAGTGACGTCATCCAAGATGGCGTCCCTTGCATTCCTATTGGCTGATTTCAATCAGCCAATAGGATTAGAGCTGTTAAAATCCTATTGGCTGTTCCAATCATCGATGATTGGAACAGCCAATAGGATGAGAGCTCAATCCTATTGGCTGATTGAAACAGCCAATAGGATTTTAACAGCTCTAATCCTATTGGCTGATTGAAATCTTTCAGCCAATAGGAATGCAAGGGACGCCATCTTGGATGACGTCACTTGCATTGAAGGTCCAGTTTACGGCGGAGACCGTATAAAGAGGATGCTCCGCGCCGGATGACTTCAGGATGGACCAACTCCGCGCCGGATGGATGAAGATAGAAGATGCCGTCTGGATGGATCATCCGCATGGATGAGGACTTTGCCGGCTGGATGGATCCTTCAAGCGGGACTTCAAGAACTGTAAGTGGATCGTCGGGGGTTAGTGTTAAGTTTATTTAAGTTTTTTTTGGGTGGATTTTATTATTAGATTAGGGTCTGGGCATGTAAAAGAGCTAAATGCCCTTTTAAGGGCAATGCCCATACAAATGTTCTTTTCAGGACAATGGGGAGCTTAGGTTATTTTAGATTTAGTTTTTTATTTGGGGGGTTGGTTGGTTGGGTGGTGGGTTTTACTGTTGGGTAGTGTTTGTACTTTGTTTACAAGTAAAAGAGCTGATTTCTTTGGGGCAATACCCCACAAAAGGCCCTTTTAAGGGTCATTGGTAGTTTATTGCAGGCTAGGGGTTTTTTTTTTTGGGGGGGGGGCTATTTTGATAGGGCTATTAGATTAGCTGTAATTCTTTTTTATTTTTGATCATTTGTTTCTTATTTTTCGTAATTTAGTGATTTTTTTGGTAGTTAGTTTAATTGTAGTTTAATAATTATCTTAGTTTAATTGTTAGTTTAAAATTAATTTATTTAATTTGACAGGTAAGTTTCAATTTTAATTTAAGATAGGGAAATTGTAATTTTAATATAAAGTTAGGGGGGCTTAGGTTTAGGCGTTAATAGTTTATTTTAGTATATTTCTTTGTGGGGGGCTTTCGGTTTAGGGGTTGATAGTTTATTTAAGTATATTTTGCTGTGGGGGGCTTGCGGTTTAGGGGTTAATATGTTTATTATAGCGGTGGTGTGGGCGGACGGCAGATTAGGGGCTAATTATATTTAAATAGTGTTTGCAATGCGTGAGGGCGGCGGTTTAGGGGGTTAATAGGTTTATTATAGTGGCGACGATGTCAGGGAGCAGCGGAATAGGGGTTAATACATTTTAATAGTGGTGGCGAAGTCCAGAGCGGCAGATTGGGGTTAATAACTTTATTATAGTGTTTGCGATGCAGGAGGGCCTCAGTTTAGGGGTTAATAGGTAGTTTATGGGTGTTAGTGTACTTTTTAAGAATTTAGTTATGAGTTTTATGTTACAGCTTTGTAACGTATAACTCATAACTACTGACTTTAGATGGCGGTACAGATCTTGTGGTTATAGAGTGTACCTCTCACTTTTTGGCCTCCCAGGCAAACTCGTAATACCGGCGCTATGGGAGTCCCATTGAAAAATGACTTTTTAAAAAGTGCGGTACTGATGTTCTAAAAGGTGTGCGGTACACCTATACCGAGAAGACTTTCAATAGCAGCGTTAGGGAAAATGAAGCGTTATGGGCCAGAACGATGCTATTTGACTCATAACGCAAAATTCGTAATGTATCTGATAGTCTTCCTTACAGAGCTAATTTAAATATAATTTCTGTATAACAGGGCCTATTTTAATGCATTTCTAAGCATCAACATGTCGATATAATTTACCTGCAAGGGAGCGTGCCTGATGCACACATTTATTTCCCTATTTAGTTTAAGGAAGTTTACTATGAAATCTCATGAGAGTTAAGTGAAATCTCATGAAATCACAGTAAAACAGTTCATGACCTCAGCACTGCTGATGCTGATTGGCTGCTGTTCATTTCGTCGTCTATTTTTTTTTACCTGCACCTGATCAGTAATTGACAGATAACTTTTTACATAGCACTTACTCTGGTGAGCTAAGGAAATTGTGAGGTAAAATAACAAATTATGTTTACCTGATAATTTTCTTTTCTTCTGATGGAGTCCCAAGCTGCATTCATTACTTTTGGGAAATAAGAACCTGGCCACCAGGAGGAGGCAAAGACACCCCAGCCAAAAGCTTAAATACTCCTCCCACTCCCCTCATCCCTCAGTCATTCTGCAGAGGAACAAGGAACAGTAGAAGAAATACCAGGGAGAAAGGTGCCAGAAGAATAAAATAAGGACACCCCAGATAAAAAGCACGGGTGGGGAGATGTGGACTCTTTCCATCAGAAGAAAAGAAAATGATTAGGTAAATATAACCAGAAATTAACAAAAAACAGAACAGTGGACTGAAGCCCGTACAATAAACAAGCTGCAATAAAGATACAACAGTTAGGTATACAGCATCACAATATCATATATAATGCAATCAGATACAAAATTGATAATAATAGTAGAGTAATAAAAAGTCCCAAAAAGGAGGGTTAGTGCTATGCACTGTCCACAAACGTGTGTGGTATCCAAACAGAAGGCACAGGATGGACGGCTGCTCTCCTCCTCTCAGATCAATCCAGATCAGGCACTAGAAATAAACACTAAACAGAGGGGCGCCTCATGTGTAGATCAAAAATGCCACCAGCAAAAAAACATCCATAGATGCCAAATGGGTACTCACATGTAGCAATAGCACCCTTATGTGCTGGTAGTTGCAGGCTGATAACTCAAGGTGTATCAGCTAACCCTTGTCCTAGCTTCAGACTGGAAAACAGGATGCGAGCTCCAAGAACAGTAGGCCCCAGGATGCAGTTCCAACAGATAATAAAGTGCTTGCACTTAGCTTTTGTTAAAAGAAACGCGTTTCTCGGCTTCTAAAAAATCGCAGTTTCATCAGGCATAAAGCACCTTACAACATCCTGAACAAAAATACGGGTGGGGAGCTGTGGACTCTTTCCATCTGAAGAAAAGAAAATTAGCAGGTAAGCATAATTTATGTTTTTCTTCTGAAATGCAAAGAGTCCACAGCTGCATTTATTACTTTTGGGAAAACAATACCCAAGCTATAGAGGACACTGAATGCCAAGACGGGAGGGTACAATAGGTGACCCATTCTAAGGACACCAAGCCTGAAACCACTGCCCACAATAAACCCAGCTTTGTCCGAAGCTGAGAAAACTTTGAAAGGAAAAGCTCCAAGGACACTGACCCGCAGGTAGTCCAGAGCCTAGCTAGAGACCACAAAATCGGACTCAACTAAGCCAGCAGGCCTCCAGGAGACACCATCGCCCAACAGTCGGTCCCTCACCACTCACCCCTCACTAAAGAAGGGAACACCAGCCTAAACCCCCAAAGGGATAGGGCCAGGAAGAACCGAAAGAAAAAACGAAAGTTTACAAAATAAATAAAAGGAAACCCCCCAGAGTGAGCCCAGCTCACAAGGGCCCAAATGGGTCCCGACAGACAAGGGGAGACTACGCTTAGACCAGGAGAAACTGGAGGTATAGGACCGGGCATAGTAACAGGGAACCTCTCTCTCAAACGTCATGCAAGACCACCAAAGACAACAGAAGACGAGTCCTCACATCGTCTGAGTTTAGAATACTGAAGTATTCCGCTACAAAAAAAACAGACCCAGACGAAAAACCCTGAGTCAAGAACGCCATTATAAGGTGGACACAGAAAATACTTGCTGGGAAGTAAAAATGGCCAGAAAAAGAACAGATTGCAAAAGACAACTCCCAGACAGAGGGCACACTCTAGGCAATCCAAGCCGCCAGACCTAGCCACAGGTCTTCCAAAAAGGGGGAAAGCACATAACCTCCACGATCAATCCTAGACACTCTGCTTATAAGCCTATGGAGCTAGCTACTATGCCCACCTAGATCCTGGAGATGACGTCTCTCATAACCCACTCCCAGCCAGGCCAGCCCAAGCAACGGCAGGTCTGAAATAGGGGAACAGAAGAACCCCAAAACCAGCTCAAAGACGAGCAGAAGAATGGACACTGGCAATCTAACAGAGCACGGGTGCAACCCAACTCATTAGAACAGGACCATAGACCCAAAGGATCTAGCAAAAAAGTCCAACTTAGTCTAGACACGGAGCCAGCAAGACTCCATATGGAATGTAACAACCCAGAGAGAATACCTCTCTCTGCTAGGGAAACTCACAGTTCCCATCTCCTGAATCCAGGAGAAGCCCTAAGAAAAGGACCACATCTCCATAAAAAGGAGAATAAGCTCTCACCCAAAGAAGAGGAAAGGGCTAAAAAGCAGCACCTTCCACGAAGACACAGGCTAAAGGGGAGATCAATCCCCAATGCAGAAGCCCTGTTATAAGGGATTCCCCTAAAACTAGCCTGCTAACACGCAACCAATGTGCAATAGTAGCAGCAGTGACACTGCAAGTCCATTCACCTGCAGAGCAGTGAATTCAATGGATACTACAGCAAGCTGACCAAGGGAAATAAGCCCAATGAGCAACGGTACTCAGAAAACCTGGCCAACCAAGACCAGGTTAAGGAATCCAAGTAAAAGGACATAGCTCAAGTTCCCAGGAACTGGGGAACACCGAACCAGCCCTGGAGCCTAAAAGTCCGTTAACAACCCACAACGGATCCACAAGGGAAAATGCTGAGTGAAACTCAGCAACCATAAGCCCCAGGGAGAAACAGGTCCAAGCCCCCAATTGTTTAAACAAACAATACCTGAAAACTTAACACCCCGTCTGATAGAACAACCCAGACCACAGGGGATAATAATGTAATATCCAGATAACGAGAAAAACTCGCAAGTCCCGACCTAAGAAAGAGACCACCTCTTGCATTTTTGTTTTACAGCTTGCTAGCACACATTCAAGGTGCAAGTAGCTGCAGCTCGTTTCAAACTGCAAACCTTTCCGCTTGCTAGGCAGCTAAGCTAACCATCAGGCTACTACAGCTGGCCTCTCCAAAGGAACTAAGGCGGTAAAAGTCGTACAACGACACTAAAGCTCCTAGACTCAGGTCAATAAGGCTAGGGGATACCTCAAGGTCAAAACCACTTGAACAAAGGCTGATCTCCACATCACCTCCATACAAGCGGATGATCACAGGGAGAAAGGGGCGCGTCATCCCATTCCGGTAGGAACCCCAAGCAAGCCCAAGGAGACCACGCCCAGTGTTCCTAACAGGGAACAAACATCTCCCAGGCCCCTAAAAGGAGACCCAACATGGAGACCACAGAGGAAGACCAAAAAAGGTCTCAGAAAAACAGCTAGACAGTACACAGACATTGTGCAATAGCTGCAGCTGGTTACATTCTGCAAACCATCCGCTGCAAGGCAGCTGAACTACCCTTCAAAATACTAGCTGCTGAGGACCAAGTCCAAAAAGGACAACCAAGAGCCTCAAAAGAAAAAGGCCGAACCGTTCACTCTGCAGTAAGAACGCGCTAAGCTCTCCAACTCTCCACCACGTGGGGGAGGAACTCTAGGGTCCGACATTACCAGATGCAAGAGAGAGTGATGCAGTAGAAACCCCACTGACCCAGTCATCTAAATTGAAGGATATAAGGACTGAGACAAACCTTCCTGCCTCACGGACCCACAGGTCCTCTAGAATGCTTAGTTGAATGATAACATGAGCACTCTGCGTCTTGACCGGACCAGCCAATCAGAACGGCACCAAGTGTCTGACCAGCCACAAGACAGAACCGAACCCAAAAGGACCAGCCTGCAACCCAGGTTCTAACTGTCAAGCTGCATAAATCCTCCCTCAGAGGGGGAAGAAGAGAAAACAGACAAACATAGGACTAACATTTCCCCAAAAACACTTCCGCAGAAGTAAAAGAGTATCGAACCCAGTTTAAGATTCCCGAAGGAAACAAATAAACAAAATAAAAGACATCCTAATCGGATAAAAAGAAAATATAAGACAACCCGTAGGTAACGCCCAATAAGAAAACAGGCCTACCGCAGGACCAGCCAAACGGAGCCCTAATCTTCCAAAAAACTGGAAAGGATCTCAAAAAAGAATAGTCAGGAGATGCAATCCCCAAATCGTTATAGATTTAGATTTTACCTTAATGTTAGAGTTTGTTTGTAGCTATTGTTGATTTCCCCAACTCACATTGTTATATGAGAGAGGATTAGGAAAAATAGCAGGTTTGATAGAGATAGGATTGAATATGCAACACAAAACTCTGTTAACCTCTGATTAAATGACAAGTTTAAACAGCTATTGAGATTCATCTAACAAAGTCTCTGATATGACCCACTGGTATTAGGTCTGTTTGTTGAGTCAATAATATTTTTGTGTATATGTCAGTCTCTTATATGACTTAGTTAGATAGATGAATTAGTTGGCATTCATAAATACAGAAAGTCTTAACAGTGTCTCTGTCTTTATAACACAGCCCGGATTCAATGTTAAAGATAAGCAAAGAAATACTTGCGGTTTACATTCACTGTCCGGAGCTGATCCGCATGGGCGGCAATGCTGTGTATACTAAGGCTGTGTGATCCGATCTCGGCGTTACCTAGGCCCAAGCTTGTCAGATGCTGTCGGGAGCGAAAGTAGACTGAGCGTGTCGGCTCACGGTGACGTCACTCCTGGCAGAGAGATCTGCAGAAGACAGCACAGCAGAGTATGGGAATTCTGGACAGGCTTTAGATGATAGTAATTCCGATGATATTCACCAGATCCCCAATTGCCAGAATTAGTTAGAGGTGGTATCTGATATTAAGCTGTATTTGTAAAAATGAAAGTTAAGGAATTGAGAAAAGGAAATTTATGCTTACCTGATAAATTGATTTCTTCTACGATACGACGAGTCCACGGATTCATCCTTACTTGTGGGATATTATCCTCCTGCTAACAGGAAGAGGCAAAGAGCACCACAGCAGAGCTGTCTATATAGCTCCTCTGTTGACTCCAACCCCCAGTCATTCGACCGAAGGTATAGGAAGAGAAAGGAAAAGCTAAAAGGTGCAGAGGTGACTGAAGTTTAAAAAAAAAAAAAAAAAGAGTCTTAAAATGACAGGACGGGCCGTGGACTCGTCGTATTGTAGAAGAAATCAATTTATCAGGTAAGCATAAATTTCCTTTTCTTCTACAAGATACGAGTCCACGGATTCATCCTTACTTGTGGGATACAATACCAAAGCAACAGGACACGGATGAACGGGAGGGACAAGACAGATACCTAAAAGGAAGGCACCACTGCTTGAAGAACCTTTCTCCCAAAAATAGCCTCAGAAGAAGCAAAAGTATCAAATTTGTAAAATTTGGAAAAAGTATGAAGCAAAGTCGCAGCCTTACAAATCTGTTCAACAGAAGCATCGTTTTTAAAAGCCCATGTGGAAGCCACAGCTCTAGCTTCTTAGAAGAAGGATTAGGACACAAGGAAGGAACAACAATTTCCTGATTAATATTCTTATTTGAAACAACCTTAGGAAGGAATCCAGGTTTAGTACGCAAAACCACCTAATCAGAATGGAATATAAGATAAGGTGAATCACATTGTAACGCAGAAAGCTCAGAAACTCTTTGAGCAGAAGAGATAGCAACTAAAAACAAAACTTTCCAAGATAACAGCTTAATATCTATGGAATGCATGGGTTCAAACGGAACCCCTTGAAGAACATTAAGAACTAAATTCAAACTCCAAGGCAGAGCAATAGGTTTAAACACAGGCTTGATTCTGATTAAAGCCTGACAAAAAGACCGAACGTCTGGGACATCCGCCAGACGCTTATGTAGTAAAATCGACAATGCAGAAATTTGTCCCTTTAAGGAACTAGCTGATAATCCCTTCTCCAATCCTTCTTGGAGAAAGGACAAAATCCTAGGAATCATAAAAGGTAGAGACAACATGTCCACTAGATCCGCATACCAAGTCCTGCATGGCCACGCAGGCGCTATTAGAATTACTGAAGCTCTCTCCTGTTTGATTCTTGCAATCACATGAGGCAGGAGAGGAAATGGTGGAAACACATAAGCCAGGTTGAACGACCAAGGTACTGCAGCTAGAGCATCTATCAGTACAGCCTGGGGATCCCTTGACCTGGACCCGTAACGTGGAAGCTTGGCATTCTGTCGAGATGCCATTAGATCCAATTCCGGAATGCCCCATTGTTGAATCAATGATGCAAACACCTCCAGATGGAGTTCCCACTCCCCCGGATGAAAAGTCTGACGACTTAGAAAATCCGCTTCCCAGTTCTCTACTCCTGGGATATAGATTGCTGATAGATAGCAAGAGTGAGTCTCCGCCCATCGGATTATCCTTGATACCTCTATCATCGCTAGAGAACTCCTTGTTCCCCCCTGTAGATTGATATATGCCACAGTCGTGATATTGTCCGACTGGAACCTTATGAATTTGGCCAGAGCCAACTGAGGCCACGCCTGAAGCGAGTTGAATATTGCTCTCAGTTCCAGAACATTGATTGGTAATTGAGACTCCATCGGAGTCCAAGTACCCTGAGCCTTCAGGGAATTCCAGACTGCACCCCAGCCCAAGAGGCTGGTGTCCATTGTCACTATAATCCATGATAGCCTGCGGAAACACATTCCCTGAGACAGATAATCCTGTGATAACCACCAAAGAAGAGAGTCTCTGGTCTCTTGATCCAGATTTATCTGAGGAGATAAATTCGCATAATCCCCATTCCACTGCCTGAGCATGCACAGCTGCAGTGGCCTGAGATGAAAGCAAGAAAACGGGACGATGTCCATTGCTGCTACCATTAATCCAATGACCTCCATACAGTGAGCCACTGATGGCCGAGGAATGGACTGAAGAGCTCGGCAAGTATTTAGAATCTTTGATTTTCTGACCTCCGTCAGAAATATTTTCATGTCTACCGAGTCTATCAGAGTTCCCAAGAATGGAACTCTTGTTTGTGGTACAAGTGAACTGTTTTCTACGTTCACTTTCCAACCGTGAGTTCTTAGGAAAGACAACACAATGTCCGTGTGAGATTTGGTCAGATGATAAGTTGACGCCTGAATCAAGATATCGTCCAGATAGGGCGCCACTGCTATGCCCCGCTGCCTGAGAACCCGCTAGAAGGGACCCTAGCACCTTTGTGAAGATTCTGGGAGCTGTGGCCAACCCGAAGGGAAGGGCCACGAACTGATAATGCTTGTCCAAAAAGGCAAACCTTAGAAACTGATGATGATCCTTGTGGATAGGAATGTGAAGATACGCATCCTTTAGGTCCACGGTGGTCATGTATTGACCCTCCTGGATCATTGGTAAGATTGTTCGCATAGTCTCCATCTTGAACGATAGGACTCTGAGAAATTTGTTTAGACATTTTAGATCTAAAATGGGTCTGAAAGTTCCCTCTTTTTTGGGAACCACGAAAAGGTTTGAATAAAACCCCTGTCCCTGTTCCATATCTGGAACTGGACAAATTACTCCCATGGTATAGAGGTCTTTTACACAGTGTAAGAACACCTCTCTTTTTGTCTGGTCTACAGACAAAATGTGAAAGATGAAATCTCCCCCTTGGGAGAAATTCCTTGAATTCCAACTGATACCCCCCCCTGGGTCACAATTTCCAATGCCCAGGGATCCTGAACATCCCTTGCCCAAGCCTTAGCAAAGAGAGAAAGTCTGCCCCCTACTAGATCCGGTGCTGGATCAGGGGCTGCCCCTTCATGCTGTCTTGGTAGCAGCAGCGGGCTTCTTGGCTCGTTTACCCTTATTCCAGGCCTGGTTAGGTCTCCAGACAGACTTGGATTGAGCAAAATTCCCTTCCTGTTTAGTGGAGGAAGGGGAAGCAGAGGGTACTCCTTTGAAATTTCGAAAGGAACGAAAATTATTTTGTTTACCCCTCATCTTAAGAGGTTTGTCTTGAGGTAGGGCGTGACCTTTACCTCCAGTAATGTCGGAAATTATTTCCTTCAATTCAGGGCCAAATAGGGTCTTACCCTTGAACGGAATAGCTAAAAGTTTAGATTTTGATAATACATCAGCAGACCACGATTTTAACCATAGCGCTCTGCGCGACAAAATGGCAAAGCCTGCATTTTTCGCCGCTAATTTTGCAATCTGAAAAGCAGCATCTGTGATAAAGGAATTAGCTAGCTTTAGAGCTCTAATTCTGTCCAAAATGTCCTCTAAGGGCGTCTCTACGTTCAGAGACTCCTCAAGGGCGTCAAACCAGAAAGCCGCCACCGTAGTTACTGGAACAATGCAGGCAGTAGGCTGTAACAAGAAACCCTGGTGAATAAATAACTTCTTTGGAAGACCCTCTAACTTTTTATCCATAGAGTCTTTGAAGGCACAACTGTCCTCAATAGGTATAGTTGTACGCTTAGCTAGAGTAGATATTGCTCCCTCCACCTTAGGGACTGTTTGCCAAGAGTCCCTGATGGTGTCTGATATAGGAAACATTTTCTTAAAATTAGGAGGGGAAGAGAACGATATACCTGGTCTATCCCATTCCTTTTTAACAATTTCAGAAATTCTTTTGGGAACCTGAAAAACATCAGTGTAAGTAGGTACTTCTAGATATTTATCCATCTTACACAATTTTTCTGGAGGAATTGTAATAGGTTCACAATCATCCAGAGTCGCTAGGACCTCCCTGAGCAACAGGCGAAGGTGTTCAAGTTTAAATTTAAAGGACGCTAAGTCGGAACCTGTCTGAGGTAACACATTCCCTGAATCTGAAAGTTCTCCCTCAGACAATAATTCCCTGACCCACAATTCAGAGCACTGTGAGGGTACATCGGAAATGGCTAATAAAGCATCAGAGGGTTCAGTATTACATTAATACCTGGCCTACTGCGTTTACCTTGCAAAACTGGCAGTTTAGATAATACCTCAGTGAGGGTAGTTGACATAACTGCAGCCATATCTTGCAGAGTAAAAGAATTAGACGCACTAGAGGTACTAGGTGTTGCTTGTGTGGGTGTTAAAGGTTGTGACACTTGGGGAGAATTGGATGGCATATCCTGATTCTCTTCAGACTGAGAATCATCCTAAAATATGTTCTTTACAGTGTAAGGCTCTATCAGTACAAGAGGTACACAATGTAAATGGGGGTTCCACAATGGCTTTTAAACACATAGAGCAATGAGTTTCCTCAATGTCAGACATGTTAAACAAAGTAGTAATCACCACAACAGTTGGCAAACACTTTATTTGTTGAAAAAACAAAATGTATTTCTCTTGTGGTGTATCCAGTCCATGGGTTCATCCGTTACTTGTGGGATATTCTCCTTTCCAACAGGAAGCTGCAAGAGGACACCCACAGCAGAGCTGTCTATATAGCTCCTCCCCTAACTGCCACCCCCAGTCATTCGACTGAAGACAAGCAAGAAAAAAGGAGAAACTATAGGGTGCAGTGGTGACTGTAGTTTAAAATAAAAAACACCTGCCTAAAAATGACAGGGCGGGCCGTGGACTGGATACACCACAAGAGAAATAAATTTATCAGGTAAGCATAAATTTTGTTTTCTCTTGTAAAGGTGTATCCAGTCCATGGGTTCATCCATTACTTGTGGGATACCAATACCAAAGCTTTGGGACACGGATGAAGGGAGGGACAAGGCAGGCCCTTAAACGGAAGGCACCACTGCCTGTAAGACCTTTCTCCCAAAAATAGCCTCCGAAGAAGCAAAAGTATAGAATTTGTAGAATTTAGAAAAAGTATGAAGCGAAGACCAAGTCGCCGCATTACAAATCTGTTCAACAGAGGCCTCATTTTTAAAAGCCCATGTGGAAGCTACCGCTCTAGTGGAATGAGCTGTAATTCTTTCAGGAGGCTGCTGGCCAGCAGTCTCATAAGCTAAGCGTATTATACTTCTTAGCCAAAAAGATAGAGAGGTTGCCGAAGCCTTTTGGCCTCTCCTCCGTCCAGAGTAGACAACAAACAAAGCAGATGTTTGACGAAAATCCTTCGTAGCTTGTAAATAAAACTTTAAAGCACGAACCACATCAAGATTGTGTAAAAGACATTCCTTCTTTGAGGAAGGATTAGGACATAATGAAGGAACAACAATCTCCTGATTGATGTTCTTATTAGATACTACTTTAGGAAGAAACCCAGGTTTGGTACGCAAAACTACCTTATCTGAATGGAAAATCAGATAAGGGGAATCACACTGTAAAGTAGATAACTCCAAAACTCTTCGAGCCGAGGAGATAGCTACTAGAAACAGAACTTTCCAAGATAAAAGTTTAATATCTATGGAATGCAGAGGTTCAAACGGAACCCCTTGAAGAACCTTAAGAACTAAATTTAAACTCCATGGCGGAGAAACAGGTTTAAACACAGGCTTAATTCTAACTAAAGCCTGACAAAACGCCTGAACGTCTGGAACCTCAGCCAGACGTTTGTGCAAAAGAATAGACAGAGCAGAAATCTGTCCTTTTAAGGAACTAACAGACAATCCTTTCTCCAATCCCTCCTGGAGAAAAGATAATATTCTAGGAATCCTGACTTTACTCCATGAGTAACCCTTGGATTCACACCAATGAAGATATTTACACCATATCTTATGATAGATTTTCCTGGTGACAGGCTTTCGAGCCTGAATTAAGGTATCAATGACCGACTCGGAAAAACCACGCTTTGATAGAATCAAGCGTTTAATCTCCAAGCAGTCAGACGCAAAGAAATTAGATTTGGATGTTTGAAAGGACCTTGAAGTAGAAGGTCCTGCCTCAGCGGCAGAGTCCATGGTGGAAAGGATGACATGTCCACCAGATCTGCATACCAAGTCCTGCGTGGAGCTATCAAAATCACCGAAGCTCTCTCCTGCTTGATCTTAGCAATCAGACGAGGGAGCAGATGAAACGGTGGAAACACATAAGCCAGGCTGAAGGACCAGGGCGCTGCTAGAGCATCTATCAGCGCTGCCTTGGGATCCCTGGACCTGGACCCATAACAAGGAAGCTTGGCATTCTGTTGAGACGCCATGAGATCCAGTTCTGGTTTGCCCCATAGATGAATCAACTGGGCAAATACCTCCGGATGGAGTTCCCACTCCCCTGGATGAAAAGTCTGCCGACTTAAAAAATCCACCTCCCAGTTCTCTACTCCTGGGATATAGATTGCTGATAGATGGCAAGAGTGAGTCTCCGCCCATAGAATTATCTTTGAAACCTCCAACATCGCCAGGGGGCTCTTTGTACCCCCCTGATGGTTGATATAGGCTACAGTCGTGATGTTGTCTGACTGAAATCTGATGAACCTGACCGCAGCTAGCTGAGGCCAAGCCTGAAGAGCATTGAATATCGCTCTTAGTTCCAGAATGTTTATCGGAAGGAGGGCTTCCTCCTGAGTCCACAAACCCTGAGCTTTCAGGGAGTTCCAGACTGCGCCCCAGCCCAGAAGGCTGGCATCTGTCGACACTATAGTCCATTCTGGCCTGCGGAATCTCATTCCCCTGGACAGATGGACCCGAGATAGCCACCAGAGAAGAGAATCTCTGGTCTCTTGATCCAGATTTAGCAGAGGGGACAAATCTGTGTAGTCCCCATTACACTGATTGAGCATGAAAAGTTGCAGTGGTCTGAGATGTAGGCGGGCAAACAGAACTATGTCCATTGCCGCTACCATTAAGCCGATTACTTCCATACACTGAGCCACTGATGGCTGAGAAGTGGAATAAAGAGCTCGGCAGGAAGTTAGAAGCTTTGACAACCTGACCTCTGTCAGAAAAATCTTCATTTCTACTGAATCTATCAGAGTTCCTAGGAAGGAAACTCTTGTGAGAGGGGAGAGAGAACTCTTTTCTTCGTTCACCTTCCACCCGTGAGACCTCAGAAAGGCCAGAACAATGTTCGTATGGGACTTGGCGATTTGAAAAGTCGACGCCTGTATCAGAATGTCGTCTAGGTAAGGGGCCACCACTATGCCCCGTGGCCTTAGAACCGCCAGTAGGGACCCTAGAACCTTCGTAAAGATTCTTGGTGCCGTGGCTAACCCGAAGGGAAGAGCCACAAACTGATAATGCCTGTCTAGGAAGGCAAACCTGAGAAACCGATGATGATCTCTGTGTATCGGAATGTGTAGATAAGCATCCATTAAGTCCACGGTAGTCATATATTGACCCTCCTGGATCAAAGGTAGGATGGTTCGAATAGTCTCCATCTTGAAGGATGGGACCCTGAGAAATTTGTTTAGGATCTTGAGATCCAAGATTGGTCTGAAGGTTCCCTCTTTTTTTTGGGAACTATAAACAGATTTGAATAGAATCGTTGCCCCTGTTCCTCCCTTGGAACTGGGTGGATCACTCCCATGACCAGAAGGTCTTGAACACAACGTAAGAATGCCTCTCTCTTTATCTGGTTTGCAGATAATTGTGAGAGATGAAATCTCCCTTTTAGAGATGATGCTTTGAAATCCAGAAGATATCCCTGGGAAACAATTTCCAGAGCCCAGGGATCCTGGACGTCTCTTGCCCAAGCCTGGGCGAAGAGAGAAAGTCTGCCCCCAACTAGATCCGGTCCCAGATCGGGGGCTACTCCTTCATGCTGTCTTAGAGGCAGCAGCAGGTTTTTTGGCCTGCTTTCCCTTGCTCCAAGCCTGGTTAGGTCTCCAGACTGGCTTGGACTGGGCAGAATTTCCTTCTTGTTTTGCAGTAGAGGAAGTTGAAGCTGCGCCACTCTTGAATTTCCAAAAGGAAACGAAAATTAGTCTGTTTGGTCCTTAATTTGTTGGACCTATCCTGGGGAAGGGCGTGGCCTTTCCCTCCAGTAATATCAGAAATGATCTCCTTCAGTCCAGGCCCGAATAGGGTCTGCCCTTTGAAGGGGATGTTGAGAAGCTTAGACT
This sequence comes from Bombina bombina, assembly GCF_027579735.1. NCBI lineage: Eukaryota > Metazoa > Chordata > Amphibia > Anura > Bombinatoridae > Bombina > Bombina bombina. The sequence continues at coordinate 274,861,595 of NC_069500.1, read as the reverse complement.
TTGAAGTAACGTCAGCTGACCAGGATTTAATCCATAGCGCCCTACGCGCCTGAATGGCAAAACCTGAATTCTTAGCCGTTAGCTTAGTTAAATGAAAAACAGCGTCAGAAATAAATGAATTGGCTAACTTAAGAGCTTTAAGCCTGTCTAGGATATCCTCCAACGGGGTCTCCACCTGTAGAGCCTCTTCAAGAGACTTGAACCAGAAAGCCGCTGCAGCAGTGACTGGAGCAATACATGCAAGAGGCTGGAGAATAAAACCTTGTTGTATAAAGATTTTCTTAAGGAAACCCTCTAATTTTTTATCCATTTGGATCTAGGAAAGCACAACTGTCCTCGACGGGGATAGTTGTACGCTTAGCTAGGGTAGATACTGCTCCCTCCACCTTAGGGACCGTCTGCCACGAGTCCCGTGTAGCGGCATCTATAGGAAACATCCTTTTAAACGCAGGAGGGGGAGAGAACGGTACACTTGGTCTATCCCATTCCTTCGTAATAATTTCTGAAAAACTCTTAGGGATTGGAAAAACATCAGTGTAAACAGGCACTGCAAAGTATTTATCCATTTTACACAATTTCTCTGGGACTACAATGGTGTCACAGTCATCCAGAGTTGCTAAAACCTCCTTGAGCAACAAGCGGAGGTGTTCAAGCTTAAATTTAAATGCTGTCATTTCAGAGTCAGACTGGAGTAACGCCTTCCCTGAATCAGAAATGTCACCCACAGATAGAAGCTCTCCTGCTTCGGCTTCTGTACATTGTGAGGGTATATCAGACATAGCTACTAAAGCGTCAGAAAGCTCTGTATTTGTTCTAGCCCCAGAGCTGTCTCGCTTTCCTTGTAACCCTGGCAGTTTGGACAATACCTCTGTGAGGTTATGATTCATAACCACCGCTATGTCTTGTAAGGTAAATGCATTGGACGCGCCAGATGTACTTGGCGTAACTTGCGCGGGAGATATAGGTTTCTTACACATTGGGAGAGCTAGGTGGTTTAACCTCCCTTTTGTCAGTCTGAGAAACCTCTGGTGATAAAACCTTAAAACCCATAATATGGTCTTTATAACTTATAGAAAGGTCAGTGCATTTGGCACACATTCTAAGAGGGGGTTCCACAATGGCTTCTAAACATAATGAACAAGGAGTTTCCTCTATGTCAGACATGTTTAACAGACTAGTAATGAGACCAGCAAGCTTGGAAAACACTTTAATAAATGTGAAAAAGCAATTAAATAAAAACGGTACTGTGCCTTTAAGAGAAAAAAAACTACCTCATAAACTGCAAAACAGTGATAAAAAGTAGTAAAACTCTATGAAATTTTTACAGTGTGTATAAGAGACTAAAGCAGCATCGCATCCACTTGCAAATGGATGATTAACCCCTTAGGCCCCAAAACGGATTAGAAAACAGAAAAAACTTTAAAAACAGTCAAACACACTGCCACAGCTCTGCTGTGGCCCTACCTGCCCTTAAACACAATTTTTTTGCAGGAAAAACACCCTCTATAGTGGTCCTAGATGCCAGAGGACTCCTTTAGGGAAGCTGTATGTCTCAGTCTGGATATCAACTGCGCATAGTGCGTGAAAATAGGCCCCTCCCACCATGCACTAAATGTCAGAGGGCCTTTTTTAGGAGAGATCTAACAAGCCATGTGGAAAACTAGGCCACAAAATAAAGATTTCTCACCCTCAGAGAAAAAACGTTTTTACTATAAAACATGCAAACGTTTTTACACTAAGTAATATGAGTAATAACATGAATACTACCCTTTTTTGCAAGCATGATCCCAGTTGCTGTTAAATCACTGTATCAGGCTTACCTCAAATATACCAGGCACTGTCAGTATTTTCTAGACCTTATCATCTCTCTAGAAAAAAATATACTAAACATACCTCAAAGCAGGCAATCTGCAGACCATCCCCCCAACTGAAGTTTTCTTTCCATACTCTTCAGTTATGTGTGAGAACAGCAATGGACCTTAGTTACAAACCGCTAAGATCATCAAACCTCCAGGCAGAATTCTTCTTCCAATTTCTGCCTGAGAGTAAAAACAGTACAACGCCGGTACCATTTAAAAATAACAAACTTTTGATTGAAGGTAAAAAACTACACTAATTCACCACATCTCTCTTGATACTTCCTTTCTTGTCGAGAGCTGCAAGAGAATGACTGGGGGTGGCAGTTAGGGGAGGAGCTATATAGACAGCTCTGCTGTGGGTGTCCTCTTGCAGCTTCCTGTTGGGAAGGAGAATATCCCACAAGTAATGGATGAACCCGTGGACTGGATACACCTTTACAAGAGAAAAACAATTTTGCAAAAAAACGAGTACTGTGCCTTTAAGAAATAAAAGCGCACAATTTTTCCAAACACACTTAATAACATAAACGTTCAAAAACTAGGATATACAGAGATGCCAAAAATTATTGCATCCTACATGCAAGAGCAGAAATTTACCCTCCACAGGAACTTAAAGCAAAACTAAACTCAATTTGCTAAATAACGACCCCTGCCCCCAAATAACTGCCAAATGACTCGACACCAATCCGGATAGTATAACACACAGATAGGGCCCAACCGGAGCTAATGTCTGCAGTCTCCTTCAGAGTAAACTGCGCGTCTGAGGCGCGAAAATAAGCCCCACCCATAATGGACGTCGCACTATTTGATTAATCTACCGCATGGGAAGCGGCTACAGACATGTGGTCCCCAAACATATAAGCACAACATAAAGTCCTCTTTATCAATAAACTTATTTTATGCCATAATTTTGTAAAATACCCCAGTGTCAATATTATATGCTGCGTATCTAATTGCTGCAATAATGTCAGTAAAACACCCAGTAGGACAGTAAACCCTTTTCATTTACAGGACTACTGCTTACCCTGTTCCCACTATAAGGAACCAAATCAGCCAATTCTGATATACTAAGTTTCCTCAGAAGAAAAGGGATGAAACATACCTCAAATGCTGCTTGCTGCATGAGACCGTCCTCCACACTGAAGAGTTTTCTCATATTACCTTCAGATCTGTGGGAACCATAATTGATATTAGTAACTGCTGCTAAGATCCTCAATTTCAGGGGGAAATCTTCTCCATACCCTCCCTGAGAAAAATAGTACTCACCGGTACCATTTAAAATAAAAAAAACTTCTTGATTGAAGAAATTAAAACTATCATTTTATCACCACTATCACTTTACCCTTCCTATTACTAGCATAGGCAAAGAGAATGACTGGGGGGTGGAGTCAAGGGAGGAGCTATATAGACAGCTCTGCTGTGGTGTTCTTTGCCACTTCCTGTTAGCAGGAGGATAATATCCCACAAGTAAGGATGAATCTGTGGACTCATCGTATCTTGTAGAAGAAATAAGAGTTTAGTTGAAATTGCTTGAGAGACAATCTGCACAGTGATCCCTAACAACGCTAATAATCAAGCAAGGAAACAGGGAATAGGTGTTCCTTTTATTGGAACCAAAAGCAAGGTGGAGATCTCAATTTAAAGAGACAGTAGTCCATGACAGGAGATTACATCATCCCCACATGTCTAATGAGGTGCACCATTCGAAGCAGACTGAAAATTCCCGTATCCAAGAAGGATAGGGTCATTTAATAACTGAAAAACATGTCTGAGTAAGACGCGAAGGCGCGCAACTCTGTAACGAAAGGCACAACACAGGGAACTGCACAGGCCCTCCCCAAGGTGGTAGAGCCGGGACAATAGGGCACAAGTCCAATCGCACATAAACGTCTGGACTCTGCAGACGAATAAATGCCAAAAATACGTGGAAGCAAAAACGTGCTGCAACCTTCGGGGGGAACAAGCCGCCCTGAATGGAGGAATATTCATAAACTGGGTTACCCGCATGTGTAGAAGTATGAAGCTGTAGGGAACTCGCCTCCGGAGGACGGGACCCCCCCCCCCCAGAGGCGGATGGCTGAGCTGACCCTTGATTCCCCAAGCCCAAGGAACAAGGCGCTGTCATATGGCATAGAGAACAAAACGTGTCAATGAAGCCAATCCTGATTCTTCACCGGACGCAGAATCTGAATCTGAAATTAAAACAGTCTCAGTATCAGAATCATCCATAACTGAATCTGAAATTAAAACAGTCTCAGTATCAGAATCAGAATCCTCCATAACTGGATAGAGGATATACAAATATGGACTAAAAATGTAAAACAAAAATGGCACCTGACACCCACAATGGCTGGGGCACTCACCACCTCCTATGACCAGACCACTGCAGACTAGAATTTCTCCTTCGCCACATGATCGGGAATGCAGAAATGGAAGACGGAGTGTAACCACGCCCAACCACAGGGTGAACCGTATAGTCAAAAAAAAGCACGCCCAACCATAAGGTAGCGTCACTTCCAAAGGCCTCAATGTTCCAAACCACGAGCCCAAAAAACACCTCACATAAGCAGGTTGAATCACAAACAGGATTATAAACCACCCTGTTCAATAACCCCCTCAGGAGATATTAACCCTTGATTCCAAGATACTAAAGGAGACTCACTGAGACCCTTATGTTAAGTTAGACCCGCAAGGTGGTAGCCTCTCAGGAAAACATTCGTATTACAGTACATTCATAAAGAAAGTAAAATGAAACGATCTTACCGGAATCTACGCCGTGGAACAGGAACATGGCCCTTCAAGTGTGACAGATAGTAACCTCGCCTCCGCCATGGAATTGAGAGATGAAAGCAGGCAGCTGAGCGAAGTTAGACAATGCTGATTGCTTGAGGAGCTGTTAACATGAGTCAGGATGGTTTCACAGAAAGACTCTCCCTGCATCACCGGATTCTAACTTTCATCCAAGCCCTCACTTAGAGACTGACAGGATTACTTAAAATTCCTGTCCCATGCCGAAAAGTACTACCCTTCATAAGAGACAAAATAAATTCTGACACTTCTCTGCCAACCTCCTGGGACGAAAGGCAAAGAATGACTGGGGATGAGGGGAATGGGAGGAGTATTTAAGCCTTTGGCTGGGGTGTCTTTGCCGCATCCTAGTGGCCAGGTTCTTATTTCCCAAAAATAATGAATGCAGCTGTGGACTCTTTCCATTTAAGAAGAAAATCTTCCTTTTTTACAGAGATGTTCAGGTGATATTTTCCTGTCAGCTTTTTACAGTTATGCTGCATCACTTTTAAGTGATTTAACATATAAGTACTATGTCCCTTTAACACATAACAAGGAAACTAATTAAAAATAGGAATTGCAAGAGCGAGGGGTTTCAATTGAGCGTTTACAGGAGTTTTTTTCAGATTTTTATGGAAGCAAAATTACATGACCAAAGCAAAAGCAAAACATGGCAGCTAATCAGTAGCGTCCCTAGAAGTTTCGTCTTGAGAGAACACTTCCAAGAGGCTCATCTGTGACTCATGGGCATTGATTATTATTATTATCCTTTATTTATAAAGCGCCAGCAGATTGATTAGAGGATAACTGGGTGTATCGCAAGCAGGTCCAGGGGTTTCAGGGGCGGGATTGTTTAAAACAGACAAAAAGTAAAAAAATCATGTGAAAAGCATATAGAAAACTGTTTTCTTATGGATTGGAATACTGCTGTTGAATTCTCTCAATGTATAGCAGGTTCGTCCAAACTCAAGAGCTACATCCTGCTAGCCACAGTTTTTTTTATAAACGTAGGGCCAGAATACAAGTGGAGCGCAAAATATCGCTTTAGCTAAAGCAATATTTGCGCTCCACTTTGTAATACCAGCGCACGCTAATGTGCAAGCTTGTGTTCGCATTGCTGGGAAGCATTATGCTCACGAGAGCATATGGGAGCCTCGTTCTAATGCCGCCACAGACCGCATCAGACCTTCATGCAGCAAAGAGGAACTTGATGAAGATTGTCTGAAATCCTTAGTGGCCTGAAGCACATCCAGATTGTGAAGCAAGCGTTCCTTCGCTGAAGAAGGATTGGGACACAAAGAAGGAACGACAATCTCTTAATTAGGAAGGAAACCTAACCTAGGGGTAGATGTAACAAGTGCCGAATGGCCCTTGTTTCCATGGGAGCCTTCAGGCTCGCCGGAAACAGCAGTTATGAAGTAGCAGTCTAAAGACCGCTGCTCCATAACTTGTCCGCTGCCACTGAGGCTGCAGTCTTCAATCCGCCCGATCCTATACGATCGGGCTGATTGACACCCCCTGCTAGCAGCCGATTTGCCGCAAATCTACAGGGGGCGGCATTGCACAAGCTGTTCTGGTGAACTGCTTGTGTAATGATAAATGCCAACAGTGTATGCTGTCGGCATTCAGCGATGTCTGTCGGACATGATACGCTACAGCATATCATGTCGGACAGACATTGGTAAATCTACCCCATAGTGCGTAAAACTGCCTTATCGGCATGGAAAACAAGGTAGGGGGGGTCACAGAGAGGCAATGGCTAACAGAAACAAAACCTTCCAAGATAACAGTTTAATGTCAACAACATAGGCTCAAACGGAGCCTGCTGCAAAACAAGATTGAGACTCCAAGGCAGAGACACAGGTCTAAACACAGGTCTGATCCTAGTCAGAGCCTTAACAAAGGACTGCACATCCGAAAGCTTAGCTTTTCTCTTGTGCAGCAACACAGACAGGGACGATATCTGTCCCTTCTGAGATAGACCCTTCTCCAAACCACTGGCAGATAGAGCCTTCTCCAAACCATCCTGGAGGAAGGATAAAATTCTGGCAACCTTTACCTTATGCCAAGAAAAACCAGTGCAGGTAAGTTCGCCATACCTGATGGTAGATGCGCCAACTAACAGGCTTATGAGCTTGAATCAAAGTGTCTATGACACTCTCAGAGAATCCTTTCCTGGATTAGGACTAAGCGTTCAATCTCCACGCAGTCAGCCTTTAGAGAATCTAGAATCTGATTTAGGTTACCTCCTCCTCCAAGGTTACCTCCAAAGAGGAGAAGAGGACATTCTCACCAGATCCGCAAAACAGGTCCTTCGCAGCCAGGATGGAGCAATTAGAATCACTGATGCTTGCTCCTGCTTGATGCGGGCCACCACATGAGGGAGTAGAGGCAATGGAGGAAAGAGATATGAGTCTGAACCTCCATGGAACCGCTAGAGCGTCTATCAACTCTGCTTGAGGATCCCTCGATCTCGACCGGTATCTGGGTAGTTTGGCACTGAGACGAGAGGCCATGAGATCTATCGTGGACATCCCCCATCTGCTGCAAATCTCTGCAAACACCTCAGGGAGGAGGGACCATTCCCCCGGGTGAAAGGATTGTCTGTTGAGGAAGTCTGCTTCCTAGTTGTCCACACCCGGAATGTGGATCGCTGACAGCATACGATTTGGGACACCTCCCTCATCGCTAAGGAACACCTCGTTCCTCCTTGATAGTTGATGTAGGCGACTGTAGTTATATTGTCTGATTGGAATCTAATAAACTGGGACACACTCAGCTGGGGCCAAGCCTTCAGTGCATTGAAGATTACCCGCAGTTCCAAAATATTGATTGGAAGAGTAGACTCCTCCTGAGTCCACAAACCTTGTGCTGTCCTGGCACCCCAGACTGCTCCCCAGCCTGAAAGGCTGGCATCCGTAGTCACAATCTCCCAGGACAGTCTCAAGAAGCACGTGCCTTGAGACAGGTGATCTTGACAAAGCCACCAAGAGAGTGAATCTCTTGACAAGCTGTCCTATATGATCTGTTGGGACAGGTCTGAATGATCGCCGTTCCTTGTCTCAGCATGCATAGTTGTAAAGGTCAGACGGAATATGGCAAAAGGAATAAGGTCCATACAAGACACCATGAGTCCAATTACCTCCATGCATTTGGCCACCGAAGATCTTGAGGCGGCCTGGAGGGCAAGGAACGCTGACGTCAGCTTGAGACATCTATCATCTATCATGGATACAGAGTCTATAACCGTACCCAGGATATTCACCTTGGTATTTGGAGTAAGAGAACTCTTCTCCAAGTCTATCTTCCATCCATGAGACCGAAAAAGACTCAGAAGAAATTCTGAGTGATCCTTTGCCAGATAAAAAGATGGTGCCTGTACCAAGATATCATCCAGGTACGGTGCTACTGCAATTCCTTGGGATCTGGCTACAGCCATGAGAGCACCCAGAACCTTTGTAAATTTCCTGGGTGCAGTAGCTAAGCCGAATGAAGTGCTATGAACTGGAAGTGCTGATCAAGAAAAGCAAACCTTAGGAACTGAAAAAGATCCTTGTTGACTGGAACATGCAGTTATTTCAGATCGATGGTAGTCATAAATTGTCCTTCCTGAACCAGGAGAACAATCGATCTGATTGTCTCCATCTTGAAGGAGGGGACACTTATTTGTTTAGGAACTTCAAGTCCAGAATTGGACGAAAAGTTCCCTCCTTTTTTGGAATCACAAAGAGGTTTGAATAGAACCCCAGACCTCTTTCTGATGCAGGTACCGGGACTATTATTCTTAAGGAGGATAGATCCCTTACGCAATCTAAAAATGCTGTCCTCTTCTCTGGTCTTGTAGACAATCTGGAGAGGAGGAATCTGCCCCCAGGCGGATGAGATTTGAATCCTATCCTGTACCCTTGAGATACAGCTTTCAGTACCCAAGGGTCCTGAACATCCTGAAACCAGGCATCTGAGAAAATTGACAGTCTGACCCCTACGTGATCTGATCCCGGATCGGGGGCCGCCCCTTAATGCAGATTTGTTATCTGCAGGCTTCTTAGTCTGCTTGGACTTATCACAGCAATGAGCTGATTTCCAGGTATTCTTGGGTTGCTCAGACTTGGAGGACGATTGAGTTTCCTGGGACTTGGTCGAACGAAAGGAACGAAAATTAGAAGACTGCCGTCCCTTAGGTCTGTTCTTATTCTGCGGAAGGAAAGCACCTTGAAATGAGTCTAGGCCTGGACCAAATAAAACCTTTCCCTTGAAGGGTAAGGAAAGAAGTCTGGATTTAGAAACCATATCCACATACCAATATTTCAACCAGAGAGCCCTGCGAGCTTGGACGGCAAAGCCTGAAGCTTTTGCGTTCAGGCGTATAATCTGCATATTCGCATCACAGATAAAGGAGTTAGCTATTCTTAAGGCCTTAATCCTCTCCTGAATATCCTCGAGGGGAGATTCCACCTCGATAAGTTTTGACAGAGAGTCATACCAGTAGGTGGCTGCCCCAGCCACAGCGGCAACCGCTGCCGCCGGTTGAAATAAAAATCCTGTGTGTTGGAACATTCTTCTCAGGTAACTTTCCAAATTCTTGTCCATAGGTTCCCTAAAGGAAGAACTATCTTCCAGAGGGATAGTGTTACGCTTAGCTAGCGTCGAAATGGCACCATCCACCTTAGGGATGGAACCCCACAATTCCAGCTGAGAATCAGGGACCGGGAATAACTTCTTAAAAGTTGACGAAGGGAAAAAACATAAATTATGCTTGCCTGATAATTTTCTTTTCTTTCAGATGGAAAAAGTCCACAGCTTCATTCATTACTTTTGGGAAATAAGAACCTGGCCACCAGGAGGAGGCAAAGACACCCCAGCCAAAGGCTTAAATACTCCTCCCACTTCCCTCATCCCCCAGTCATTCTGCCGAGGAACAAGGAACAGTAGAAGAAATACCAGGGTGAAAAGGTGCCAGAAGAATAAAAATAACAGACGCCCCACACAAAAAAATACGGATGGGGAGCTGTGGACTCTTTCCATCTGAAATTATCAGGTAAGCATAATTTATGTTTTTCTTCATAAATGGAAAGAGTCCACAGCTGCATTCATTACTTTTGGGAAAACAATACCCAAGCTATAGAGGACACTGAATGCAAGAACGGGAGGGTAGATTAGGCGGCCCATTCTGAGGGCACCAGGCCTGAAAACCACAACCCTACCAAACCCTGCTTCATCAAAGCTGGGCAAAAAAACTAGAAGGAAAAGGCCCCAAGGACACTGACACACAGATAGTCCTAAGCCGAACTAGAGACCGCTATTAAACACACTGAGCCAATACTCCTCCAGGAGAACCGTTGCTCAGCAGGCGGTTACCACACACCCCTGCTAGCACAAGTACCAAACCCCCAAAAGGGAGATGATAAAGGGGAGCCATAGGAATACCTAACAAGGTCCCGCAAGATCCAAAAGGCAAAATTCCCCTTCAAGGCAAAACCAAGTCCACAGAGACCCGAAGATCCTGAGAACAATGGTAAACGATGCCCAAGCCAGGTAAAACCAAAGGAGCAAACCGGGCCTCATCAAGGAGAAGAACATCTCCCCAACATCGAGCAACAGCATAGAAAAAGATGGCGAAGGACAAAAAGTCCTCAACGTCAAAACTCAGAGACTGAGCAAACGATAATAACACTGGAAGTAAACACAGAAAGGTAAATATCTGAGCCCAATAACCCGCTGCCAACCGAAGAGACACAGACAATTACTATCCGTAAGGGAGAGGGGCCGGAACATTTTGATTGCCCCACCTCCAGATAGAAGGTATACTCCAGGCAATCCAGGCCGCCAGGCCTACATACAACTTTCAAACATGGAAGAGGCACAGAACCTCAAAAAAAAGTCCACTGGCACCCCTAAGACCTGAGAATAATCAACAGATCTCAACCTACACCCAGCCGTACCCGACTAAACAACGGCGGAACTGAGGCAGGGGAACCCAAAAGAACCCCGAGAGCAGCCCCCAAGAAGGCCAAAAAAAAGGTAACCAGCCACTTCATCCAGAGACAGGTAAGCAGACTGTATAAGTCTCAACATGGAGCCAGCAGCTCCCCAGATGGAAGGAATAACTCAAAGAGCAGACCACTCCTCCAACACCGGATGACCATCCGGCCAGCTGCCCGAACACCGGAGAGGCCCTTAAAAAGGAACCACACCTCTGTAAGGAGGGCAATGAGCCCCCTAAGTAGGAGAGCATAAAAAAAACACCTCCCAAAGACAGGAAGTGGTAGGAGGAACAGAGAGCTCCAGGCCACGACACTGACGAACATGGAGAGAAAAAACTTAAAATGCCATCAGGCTAGTACACATACCAGGCACAAAAGAGACAGCTGAGCACCTGCAAGCCTCCCGCCGCTAGGCAGGAAAGCCCACCAACAGGTTACCTCAGTAAGTTGTCCCAAGGGAACCATATCGGCCGGCACAAGACGAGCCTCCAAGGAGCCCGTCTCTCGCAAAGTCTGGGCAAAATGTAAAACAGAATGACCAGAACAAGGGCTAAGCCCAAGTACCCCGGAACTGGAACCCCCAGGCCCATCCTAGGATCACAAGGTCCGGCAACATCTCGTAGCGGGATCCACAAGGTAAAAACGCAAGCAACGAAGCGAAGTTCGACAACACCGATTGCTTATGCATCTCCGCATTCTAACTTTCATCCAAGCCCTCACTGAGAGACTGACAGGATTACTTAAAACTCCCGTCCCATGTTGAAGAGTACTACATCCATAAAAGACGAAAACAAAACTTCTGACACTTCTCTGCCAACCTCCTGGGAAGAAATGTAAGTTTAGATGCCGGACCATTTTTGGTGAACACACTGTGTTGTTCTTGCTGATTGGTGGGTAAATTCACCTACCAATAAACAAGTGCTTTCCATGGTTCTGAACCAAAAAAATAGCTTAGATGCCTTCTTTTTCAAATAAAGAAAGCAAGAGAACGAAGAAAAATTGATAATAGGAGTAAATTAGAAAGTTGTTTAAAATTGCATGCTCTATCTGATTAACAAAAGAAAAAATTTGGGTTCAGTGTCCCTTTAAGCCTTTGGCTGGGGTGTCTTTGCCTCCTCCTGGTGGCCAGGTTCTTTTTTCACAAAAATAATGAATGCAGCTGTGGACTCTTTCCATTTATGAAGAAAAAAGGAGTTTGAACTCTTTCAAATTCACTACTGATAATATTCGCCATACAAACTGGGACAGGAAAAGTTTGTGGGGCCTTTCTGTCCTCATAAACCTTAGGTTCCTCAGGCAGTTTTGCTTCCGGAACCTTTAAAGTAGACAGAACCTCCTTTAGTAAAAAACGCAGATGCTCAATCTTAAATCTGAAGGAGGGCTCCTCGGAAGGAGGGGGTTTAGTAAATGAAGTCAACGACTCAGAGAGTTCACCCTCTGACGCTACAGAGGTTAACTCATCCTCTGACAATTGAGACATTCTGGCTAAATCTGATTGGAAATTAGCTGAATCTAATTCAGTAGAACTATGTTTAACCTTTCTCTTTCGCTTCCCAGAGATAGGTAAGGCACTCAGGGCCGCAGACACAGCAGATTGTAACTGCGTGGTAAAGTCCGCAGGGAAAAAGCCCCCTCCAGCCGGAGTATTAGGCATGCCGCAGGGAACTGCACGTAAAGAGGTTTGAGGGGATAGGGCAGGCATCTCCCGGACCACAGAATCCTGAGAGGTTGATAGCTCAGAGGGACTAATTATGTTAGGGGGGTCAGCAGATTTAGCTCCCTTCTTAGACTTTAGAATGGTACCCAGGGAATTGGAACAAAATTGAGCAGGTGGACAAACCACCGCCTCCTCACGGTATAAACAGGTATTATTATTTAAAATAGAAGGTGCAGAACCTTCTCACATATTATCAGAGTCCTCCATTGCTGGAGATGCAATCCCACAGTAAGAAAAACGATTTTTAACAACAATTTCTCTAGGACTTGTTTAATAAAAAGAGGCACCTTTATAACCCCAATGGCTGGGGCACTCACCACCTCCTAGACCCAGACAATTATAGAACGCTCTCCTGCAGCAGGATCACAAGGAAAACATATGAGCCACACTCGATTACGTGGTGCGCAAGAAGGGACCTCCCCTGCTATGAGAAAAAGCGTGCGTAGCTATTAGAAGCTGCACAACAAAACGAAAGTGAAACCTGTCTTGTTCCATTGCCAAAAGTATGCAGTCTATTTGAGCCCAAACCTTCACAATGTGTTCTTTAGAGAACAAAGCAGTACATATATCCCCAAACTGTTCCAAATTAATCTCTGAATTAAAGGTGATATTAACCCTTGATCCTATTGAGGTTATGAGGAGTCACACTGTGACCCTAATAATAGGAGTCCCTGCTAAATAGTAAAATAAAGTGGACTTACCCTCCAAGATCTATGATGTGGAACATATACAGCCTCTCAAGTGTGACAGCTTTGCCGCAGTGTTCTGATAGGGATCTGAGTGTAAAAAGGCAAGCAGTATAACTCGTTAACACTGATTGCCCAGGAGCTGTTAGATAGACAGTCCCGGCCGGTTCGCAGAAAAACTTTCCCTGCATCTCCAGACTTTAATGTTCATCAATACCCTCATTGAGAGGTTTATATGATTACTTAAAACTCCCGTCCTTTTCTTGAAGGGAACATACACATTTAAGGACTATACAAATCTTCTGACACTTCTCTGCCATCCTCTTCTAGTGACGAAAGGCAAAGTATGACTGGGGGGGTGGGGGAAGTGGGAGGGATATTTAAGCCTTTGGCTGGGGTGTTGTTTCCTCCTCCTGGTGTCCAGGTGTTGTATTTCCCAACAGTAAGGAATAAAGTCGAGGACTCTCCCTGCCTTATAGAAAGAAAACCGTAAAACACAAAAAAACTGAGAAAATATCACCCAAACACCTTCCCCAACCTGCCCAGAATCCAACCGCTATAGCTCTAAAGGAACCTCTAACTTTTTTCTTAAAGGGGCCAGACCCCAATTTTCTCAAGTATCCAAAAGGAAAGAAATAAAGCTGCTGAGTAAAAAAAATATACTCAGGTCTCCATATTGAGTGTCTAAGAGAGGGAATAAATCCCGCTAAAATGAAGAAATGTAAAAAATTGTGTCTGCAGGAATGTAGGCTAAGTCCCCCAGCTATGCTGTACTTGACTAAAACAAATATGAGTTGAATAAGTGCCATAGTCACATACCTGACTGAGGCACCCCTGCACTGTCTTACCAGCCTGGGGCGAGATTACATATGCGGCGAAAGCTTCAGCATAACTGCTGAAACCCGCGCCACCCATAATTTCACCTCGCACATCGGGGTATCACATATACGGCGCCGGCAGTTCATAAAGTGTCGTAAGTCGGATAAACTAGTGATGTCCAGAAATGAGCGTAAATACAAATTTCTGGAGTCGACAGTGACTTACGGCACTTTAGAAACTGCTGGCGCCTAAGAAAATAAAAAAATATAGCAAATCTTCCGTAAAAGTCTAACCCGTCTCCCAAAAATAAACCCGACACGTACAACCCCTATATCCGCCATCAAATCCACATCGGAACTAATAATAAAAGTATTAACCCCTAAACCAACAACCCTCCACAAGGCAATATGCCTAATTAAACTATTAACCCCTAATCCACCATTCACCGACATCGCAATCTACCGAATAAAAGTATTTAAAACTTAAATCCGCCAACCCCAACATCGCAAACTACCTAATAAATGTATTAACCCCTAATCCGCCATTAACCGACATCACAAAGTACCTATTAAAACTATTAACCCCTAATCCGCCATTAACCCAAATTGCAACAAACCTTATAAATCTATTTACCCCTATTCCGCCAAGCCTCCACAACACAATAAGCCTAACTATTAAACCCTCTTCTAAAAGTAAAACCCACCACCCAACAAACCCCCCAAAATAAAAAATAAAAATAACACTAAAAAATGCTAAACTACCAATTGCCCCTAAAAGGGGCATTTGTATGGGCATTGCCCTTAAAATGGCATTAAGAGTGCCCAATACAACCCTAATCTAACCCCCCAAAAAAATAAATTAAAAAATTCTGGCGGAGAAGGTTCTGTTCCAGCCAGCTAACATCTTCTTCTAAGCGGGGACCACTTCCTTCTTCATCCATGACCAAGCCGGAGCGAAGACGAGCGCGGAGGATCATCTTCGTACCATCGCCGCCGTACACTGAATAGTGACTTCAAGGTACATGTTTAAATATGGCGTCCTTTGCATTCCTATTGGCTGATTTGATTCTTTAAATTCGTCTGGGGTTGTCATGTTCCTTGTTCAGAGGAGAATTGCCTGGTATTTCGGGGCTGGATTGACCATGTCGGTGGGATCAGACTGATATACTACAGGAAAGTTTTCCTCTGTGAAAATCACAATTGGGCAGAAAGAAGATACTAACAGGTGGTAACCGGGCCATAGAACAAGCTATTGATGCTGCTGTTCGTTCCTGGCAGACTGCTTCTCATTCTGTTTTGCATTCTTTAAATTCAAATCAGTCAATAGGATGAGAGCTACTGAAATCCTATTGGCTGATTTGAACAGCTGAATGCCCTTTAAAGGGCAAATCCCATACAAATGCCCCTTTAGGGGCAATGGGTAGTTAAGGATTTTTAGTGTTAGGTTTTTTTTTATTTTGGGGGGGGTGTTGGGGGTTTTACTGTTAGAAAAACCATTTTAAGGGCTATTGGTAGTTTAGTATTAGATTAGGGGGGGGGGGTTTGTGGGGGCTTTTTTATTTTCATAGGGATTAGGTTTAATTTTTTTAATTTTTGATAATTGTTTATTATTTTATGTAATGTTAGACTTTTATTTTTTGTAATCTTAGATTAATTTAATTTTAGTTTTTTTTATTTTTAAGTAATGTTCGCTTTTTTATTTTAATTGTAACTTAGTATTTTTTAATTTAGGTAAATGGGATTAATTTAGGGGGTGTTAGGTTAAGGGTCTTAGTAATTTAATTAGTTATTTGCGTTGTGGGGTTTTTTCGGATTAGGGGTTAATAGATTTATTAGGATTTTTGCGTTGTGTGGGTTTGGCGGATTCGGAGTTAATAGTTTTAATAGGTACTTTGTGGTGTGGGTTAATGGCGGATTAGGGGTTAATACATTTATTATGTTTATTGCAATGTGGGTTAATGGCGAATTAGGGGTTAACATACTTTATTAGTCATTGCGGTGTGGGATTGCGGTTGACAGGTAGATAGATATTGTGCATGTGTTAGTTACTATTTTCAGGGGGTTATGTGCTTACATACTCAGCGTAAAAATCTTGCTGCACCTGCCTATGTGTGGTGAGGTGAAAATGGAGTAAAATTTCTCAATTTTTGCTGAGTAAGTCCTTGTGCTGAATATGTGATACCGATTTGCGACACGGTTCTATGTTAGCTTATGGGAGTAAAAATTGCGGGCGACTGGTGAAATATACGCGCCGCATTTATATGCGGCGCCGTATATGTGATACCAAAACCGCTTAAAAAACATAACTTATGTAAGAACTTACCTGATAAATTCATTTCTTTCATATTAGCAAGAGTCCATGAGCTAGTGACGTATGGGATATACATTCCTACCAGGAGGGGCAAAGTTTCCCAAACCTCAAAATGCCTATAAATACACCCCTCACCACACCCACAAATCAGTTTAACGCATAGCCAAGAAGTGGGGTGATAAGACAAAGTGCGAAAGCATAAAAAATAAGGAATTGGAATAATTGTGCTTTATACAAAAAAATCATAACCACCACAAAAAAAGGGTGGGCCTCATGGACTCTTGCTAATATGAAAGAAATGAATTTATCAGGTAAGTTCTTACATAAATTATGTTATCTTTCATGTAATTAGCAAGAGTCCATGAGCTAGTGACGTATGGGATAATGAATACCCAAGATGTGGATCTTCCACGCAAGAGTCACTAGAGAGGGAGGGATAAAATAAAGACAGCCAATTACGCTGAAAATAATCCACACCCAAAATAAAGTTTAAATCTTATAATGAAAAAAACTGAAATTATAAGCAGAAGAATCAAACTGAGACAGCTGCCTGAAGTACTTTTCTACCAAAAACTGCTTCAGAAGAAGAAAATACATCAAAATGGTAGAATTTAGTAAAAGTATGCAAAGAAGACCAAGTTGCTGCTTTGCAAATCTGATCAACCGAAGCTTCATTCCTAAACGCCCAGGAAGTAGAAACTGACCTAGTAGAATGAGCTGTAATCCTTTGAGGCAGAGTTTTATCCGACTCAACATAAGCATGATGAATTAAAGATTTCAACCAAGATGCCAAAGAAATGGCAGAGGCCTTCTGACCTTTCCTAGAACCGGAAAAGATAACAAATAGACTAGAAGTCTTTCGGAAATTCTTAGTAGCTTCAACATAATATTTCACAGCTCTAACTACATCCAAAGAATGCAAAGATCTCTCCTTAGAATTCTTAGGATTAGGACACAATGAAGGAACCACAATTTCTCTACTAATGTTGTTAGAATTCACAACCTTAGGTAAAAATTTAAAAGAAGTTCGCAACACCGCCTTATCCTGATGAAAAATCAGAAAAGGAGACTCACAAGAAAGAGCAGATAATTCAAAAACTCTTCTAGCAGAAGAGATGGCCAAAAGAAACAAAACTTTCCAAGAAAGTAGTTTAATGTCCAGTGAATGCATAGGTTCAAAAGGAGGAGAAATTGACTTAATAACAGGCTTTATAGGAACCAAAGCTTGTACAAAACAATGAATATCAAGAAGATTAGCAAACTTTCTGTGAAAAAGAACAGAAAGAGCAGAGATTTGTCCTTTCAAGGAACTTGCAGACAAACCTTTATCCAAACCATCCTGAAGAAACTGTAAAATTCTTGGAATTCTAAAAGAATGCCAGGAAAAATGATGAGAAAGACACCAAGAAATGTAAGTCTTCCAGACTCGATAATATATCTTCCTAGATACAGATGTACGAGCCTGTAACATAGTATTAATCACAGAGTCAGAAAAACCTCTTTGACTAAGAATCAAGCGTTCAATCTCCATAACTTCAAATTTAAGGATTTGAGATCCTGATGGAAAAAAGGACCTTGCAACAGAAGGTCTGGTCTTAACGGAAGAGTCCACGGTTGGCAAGAGGCCATCCGGACAAGATCCGCATACCAAAACCTGTGAGGCCATGCTGGAGCCACCAGCAGAACAAACGAGCATTCCTTCAGAATCTTGGAAATTACTCTTGGAAGAAGAACTAGAGGCGGAAAGATATAGGCAGGATGATACTTCCAAGGAAGTGACAATGCATCCACTGCTTCCACCTGAGGATCCCTGGATCTGGACAGATACCTGGGAAGTTTCTTGTTTAGATGAGAAGCCATCAGATATATTTCTGGAAGTCCCCACATTTGAACAATCTGAAGAAAAACCTCTGGGTGAAGAGACCATTCGCCCGGATGTAATGTTTGGCGACTGAGATAATCCGCTTCCCAATTGTCTATACCTGGGATATGAACCGCAGAAATTAGACAGGAGCTGGATTCCGCCCATACCAGTATTCGAGATACTTCTTTCATAGCCAGAGGACTGTGAGTCCCACCTTGATGATTGATATATGCCACAGTTGTGACATTGTCTGTCTGAAAACAAATGAACAATTCTCTCTTTAGAAGAGGCCAAGACTGAAGAGCTCTGAAAATTGCATGGAGTTCCAAAATATTGATTGGTAACCTCACCTCCTGAGATTCCCAAACCCCTTGTGCTGTCAGAGACCCCCAAACAGCTCCCCAACCTGTCAGACTTGCATCTGTTGAGATCACAGTCCAGGTCGGAAGAACAAAAGAAGCCCCCTGAACTAAACGATGGTGGTCTGTCCACCACGTCAGAGAGTGTCGTACAATCGGTTTTAAAGATATTAATTGAGATATCTTTGTATAATCCCTGCACCACTGGTTCAGCATATAGAGCTGAAGCGGTCGCATGTGAAAACGAGCAAAGGGGATCGTGTCCGATGCAGCAGTCATAAGACCTAGAATTTCCATGCATAAGGCTACCGAAGGGAATGATTGAGACTGAAGGTTTCGACAAGCTGAAACCAATTTCAGACGTCTTTTTTCTGTCAGCAACAGAGTCATGGACACTGAATCTATCTGGAAACCTAAAAAGGTTACCCTTGTCTGAGGAATCAACGAACTCTTTGGTAAATTGATCCTCCAACCATGTTCTCGAAGAAACGATACAAGTTGATTCGTATGAGATTCTGCTAAAAGTGAAGACTGAGCAAGTACCAAGATATCGTCCAAATAAGGAAATACCACAATACCCTGTTCTCTGATTACAGACAGAAGGGCACCGAGAACCTTTGTAAAAATCCTTGGAGCTGTTGCTAGGCCAAACGGCAGAGCCACAAACTGATAATGCTTGTCTAGGAAAGAGAATCTCAGAAACTGATAGTGATCTGGATGAATCGGAATATGCAGATATGCATCCTGTAAATCTATTGTGGACATATAATGCCCTTGCTGAACAAAAGGCAGGATAGACCTTATAGTTACTATTTTGAATGTTGGTATCCTTACATAACGATTCAATATTTTTAAATCCAGAACTGGTCTGAAGGAATTCTCCTTCTTTGGTACAATGAAGAGATTTGAGTAAAACCCCAGCCCCTGTTCCAGAACTGGAACTGGTAAAATTACTCCAGCCAACTCTAGATCTGAAACACATTTCAGAAATGCTTGAGCCTTCGCTGGATTTACTGGGAAAGAAAAAATCTTCTTGCAGGAGGCCTTATCTTGAAGCCATTTCTGTACCCTTCTGAAACAATGTTCTGAATCCAAAGATTGTGAATTGAATTGATCCAAATTTCTTTGAAAAAACGTAATCTGCCCCCTACCAGCTGGGCTGGAACGAGGGCCGCACCTTCATGTGGACTTGGGAGCTGGCTTTGGTTTTCTAAAAGGCTTCGATTTATTCCAGACTGGAGATGGTTTCCAAACTGATACCGCTCCTGAGGGTGAAGGATCAGGCTTTTGTTCCTTATTGTGACGAAAGGAACGAAAACTATTATTAGACCTAAATTTACCTTTAGATTTTTTATCCTGTGGTAAAAAAGTTCCTTTTCCTCCAGTAACAGTTGAAATAATAGAATCCAACTGTGAACCAAATAATTTATTACCCTGGAAAGAAAGGGAAAGCAAAGTTGACTTAGAAGACATATCAGCATTCCAAGTTTTAAGCCATAAAGCTCTATTAGCTAAAATAGCTAGAGACATATACCTGACATCAACCCTAATGATATCAAAGATGGCATCACAAATAAAATTATTAGCATGTTGAAGAAGATTAACAATGCTATGAGAATTATGATCTGTTACTTGTTGCGCTAAAGCTTCTAACCAAAAAGTTGAAGCTGCAGCAACATCCGCTAAAGATATAGCAGGTCTAAGAAGATTACCTGAACATAAGTAAGCTTTTCTTAGAAAGGATTCAATTTTCCTATCTAAAGGATCTTTAAAGGAAGTACTATCTGCCGTAGGAATAGTAGTACGTTTAGCAAGAGTAGAGATAGCCCCATCAACCTTAGGGATTTTGTCCCAAAACTCTAATCTGTCAGATGGCACAGGATATAATTGCTTAAAACGTTTAGAAGGAGTAAATGAATTACCCAAATTATTCCATTCCCTGGAGATTACTTCAGAAATAGCATCAGGGACAGGAAAAACTTCTGGAATAACTACAGGAGATTTAAAAACCTTATTTAAACGTTTAGATTTAGTATCAAGAGGACCAGAATCCTCTATTTCTAATGCAATTAAGACCTCTTTAAGTAAAGAACGAATAAATTCCATTTTGAACAAATATGAAGATTTATCAGCATCAACCTCTGAAACAGAATCCTCTGAACCAGAGGAATCATTATCTGAATCAGAATGATGATGTTCATTTAAAAATTCATCTGAAAAATGAGAAGTTTTAAAAGACCTTTTACGTTTACTAGAAGGAGGAATAACAGACATAGCCTTCTTAATGGATTTAGAAACAAAATCTCTTATGTTAACAGGAACACTCTGAGCATTAGATGTTGATGGAACAACAACAGGTAATGTAACATTACTAAAGGAAATATTATCTGCATTAACAAGTTTGTCATGACATTCATTACAAACAACAGCTGGAGGAACAGATACCACAAGTTTACAGCAAATACACTTAACTTTGGTAGATCCAGCACCAGGCAGCGATTTCCCAGAAGTATCTTCTGACTCAGGGTCAATCTGGGACATCTTGCAATATGTAATAGAAAAAACAACATATAAAGCAAAATTGATCAAATTCCTTAAATGACAGTTTCAGGAATGGGAAAAAATGCCAGTGAACAAGCTTCTAGCAACCAGAAGCAATAAACAATGAGACTTAGATAATGTGGAGACAATAGTGACGCCCATAATTTTTAGCGCCAAAAAAGACGCCCACATTATTTGGCGCCTAAATGCTCTTGGCGCCAAAAAATGACGCAATATCCGGTAACGCCGACACTTTTGGCGCAAAAAAACGTCAAAAAATGACGCAACTTCACGTATGACACCGGAAACAAAGAAAAAAGTTTTGCGCCAAAAAAGTCAGCGCCAAGAATGACGCAATAAAATGAAGCATTTTCAGCCCCCGCGAACCTAACAGCCCACAGGGAAAAAAGTCAAATTTTAAGGTAAGAAAAAAATTGCATTATCCCAAATATGAAACTGACTGTCTGAAATAAGGAACGTTGAACATCCTGAATCAAGGCAAATAAATGTTTAAACACATATATTTAGAACTTTATATAAAAGTGCCCAACCATAGCTTAGAGTGTCACAAAAATAAGACTTACTTACCCCAGGACACTCATCTACATGAAGTAGAAAACCAAACCAGTACTGAAACGAGAATCAGTAGAGGTAATGGTATATATAAGAGTATATCGTCGATCTGAAAAGGGAGGTAAGAGATGAATCTCTACGACCGATAACAGAGAACCTATGAAATAGACCCCGTAGAAGGAGATCATTGAATTCAAATAGGCAATACTCTCTTCACATCCCTCTGACATTCACTGCACGCTGAGAGGAAAACCGGGCTCCAACCTGCTGCGGAGCGCATATCAACGTAGAATCTAGCACAAACTTACTTCACCACCTCCATAGGAGGCAAAGTTTGTAAAACTGATTTGTGGGTGTGGTGAGGGGTGTATTTATAGGCATTTTGAGGTTTGGGAAACTTTGCCCCTCCTGGTAGGAATGTATATCCCATACATCACTAGCTCATGGACTCTTGCTAATTACATGAAAGAAAACAACTTTGCCGGCTTTTGCGGGCGCCGCCACATATGTAATCTTGCCCCTGATGTCTGAAGCTAGTCGCAGCAGAGAGCTCATCCAGTGCTTATACATGTACAGCAGAGGATCTCCAAGGAAGTAACTGTATTTGCTCAGGGGGAGGCTAAGGGACACATCCCTGCAATGCCTGAGGGTAATGAAATCCCATAGGGAGATGTTGCACTCAAAGTATTCCTATGCCCCTGTCTTATTCTGTGTTCTGAAACCTTTTTGCTGATCTTTTCTAAATGAATGAATCTGCATCAGGGGTAAGGGGTCTCACACTGGTTTCCATAATATCCATTTTTGTAATCGAATAGCTTGAGCAACCCGATCGGCAGCCGTTCCTCCTAGGAGGCTGAGATTAAACTGAGGAGAGAGGGGAAGGAATTAAAGCTCTTGTGTGGGCTCTCAACCTCCTCCTAGTGGTGGGAAGTATATACCATGTTATGGAATTCCTATGGACTCATCTTATGAAAGAAAAAGCTTTACAAATACTTCTATTATCAAATTTGCTTCAATCACTTGCTATTCTTATTTGAGGAGTAAAATGAGGTAGGCTCATAGAAGCTCAGGACAATGCACGTGCCATTAAATCCCTGGTAGCGGTGTTCGCAACAATAAGTATGTTCATTACAAACTATGTTGTAAATACTGCTGCCATACAGTGCTAGACACATGCACACTTCTAAGCTACTACCCAGGTTTAACCTTCAACAAAGGATAACAAGAAGAGATTATTTTATAATATATAATAGAAGTAAACTGGGATTTTTTAAAATTCTATTTCTGATTCATAAAAGTTTAATTTTGACCTTTCTGTCCCTTTAACTTAAAACCCTATCTGTAAATGAACCATTTGATTTACATATTGAAGCTTTATACTACATTTTATAATTTCACCTTCAAATAACTTTCTTGGTTTTAAAATTTTTAATGTATAAATATTCACAACATTAAAATTATTTAAACAATGACAATTTCCAAGTGGTACAAATTACACTCAAATAGAACATTTACATACAGCACATTAAAGGGATATGATATCAAAATGTTGAAGCACTTAAAAGTGATGTAGTATATCTGTAAAAAGCTAACTAGAAAATATCACATGAATATCTCTATATAAAAAAGGAAGATATTTGACCTCAAATTTTCCTAAGTAGCCACATCCCATTGCAAACAGACTTACAGCAGTCAGACTGCTAGTCCCAGGGCTCATGTTATTTCCTTACTCAGTTAAATGAAGTTTATTATGAAATCTTGTGAGGTGTCAGTGAAATTTCATGAGATCACAGTAAAGCAGAAGCATGACCTCAGCACTGCTGATGCTGATTGGCTCTTGTTTTTTGTTTTCAACTTGCAGCTGAAGGATAACTGGTAACTTACTATTGTGGGCCTGAAGACATTTTGAGGTAAAATATCTTCCTTTTTTACATAGATACTTGTGACATTTTCATGTTAGCTTTTTACAGTTATTCTGCATCATGTTAAAGTGAATTAGCATGTGGGTAATATGTTATTTTAATCTCATGTTATTTGAGATACTATACTGCCCCATTTTTGGCAGCAATATGAAATCTTATACTGCTATTGCCCCCTTTTTGATGCAATATAAAATCTTGCCCTTTTATGGCACATTTTGAAATGTAAGCAAACAATTTTGCATTAATTTGGGAGATAAATAAACTAATATTTGCATTATGGTTCTTGTTCCTTGAAGTAATGAAGCCATCAAGTCATACATCCACATTTATCATTTAATTCCTGCCTTTACAGCAAGTTTGTTGGAGGTTTAATGCAAATTAAGTTGCCAATTATTTGGAGCACATACACATATCATTGGTAAATGTTCCCCTATTTATACATAAAAATGACTGATGTCCCATTAAGTTTACTTGCCAGTCCCTGCCGTTTACCCACCTGTGATTCATGCCTGAAGCCCTGTGTAGTTACAAAATACAGTCTCCACTCGGCCTGAGTTTAGCATGCAGCTCACTAGTCTCATCCAGCTTTATGTATTTGTGTCACACTACCATGGACAGTTCTGTAATTCTAGACCACATTGTCTTTATATACTGCAGTGCTAAGCAACTTTTGTCTACTCTGCCAGAAGTTGTATGCTAGCAGCTCACCAGCCTTAAAGGGACAGTATACTGTAAAATAGTTTTTCCCTTAAAGGGACAGTCAATTCCAAAAAAAACTTTCATGTTTCAAATAGGGCATGTAATTTTAAACAACTTTCTAATTTACTTTTATCACCAATTTTGCTTTGTTCTCTTGGTATTCTTAGTTGAAAGCTAAACCTAGGAGGTTCATGTGCTAATTTCTTAGACCTTGAAGGCCACCTCTAATCTAAATGCATTTTGATAGTTTTTCACCACTAGAGGGAATTAGTTCACGTGTTTCATATAGATAACATTGAGCTCATGCACATGAATTTACCATGGAGACAGCTCTGATTGGCCAAAATGCAAGTCTGTCAAAAGAACTGAAATAAGGGGGTAGTCTGCTGAGGCTTAGATACAAGGTAATTACAGAGGTAAAACCTGTATAATTATAACTGTGTTTGTTATGCAAAACTGGGGAATTGGTAATTCAGGGATTATCTATCTTTTAAAACAACAAAAATTCTGGTGTTGACTGTCCCTAATGTGTTTCCCAAGTATTTTTTTTTTTTTTTTTTACCAACTGCAGAGTATAAAATGGATGAGAATTAGCTTTTTAAGGTTTATTTGTATATATAAAAAGGCTGATTTTG
>NC_069500.1:273874340-273876840 GCF_027579735.1 Bombina bombina | reverse complement strand
GTAATTTAGTTCTGAAAATTTACATTTTTCTAATTCTCAGAGATGGAAATGCACCCTACAGACTTTTCAAGGGTACAGCTTCTACAAATCTTTGCATAATTGGCTTTAACATATAGCTGAAAAACAATGTACTCTATACTACCCTGGATTGGCTCCTCCAAATGCAACAAGTAGTTTGTACAGTTTGGCTATTGAAAGCAAGGTGTTTGTCTGACAATGTTTAGACGTAGCTGATGTATTATTCTATAGCAAGACAATGGAAATGCATTGTAATTACAAGGTGTTTACTACTGTACTGTTGGTAAATTGTAGAATTTTTAAAACGCTCGGATTTACAAGTGCTACAAATAAAGGGGATTTTCAGTCACGAAGTATAAACAACTTCATGCTGAAAGTACGTTGCAGCGAGTTTATGCCAAGCTGAGTGCCTCTCGCTGCTCACAGCAAAACGCTATTTTTTCATCAAGGTGACGTGTCCACTTCTTATTCAATAGTTGTGCAGGGCAAATGGCATTATGCTAGCATGCTATTGGCTAAGAGGACATTATTGACAAAAAGGAGTTTTGCCATGGGTGGCCGGAGGCGCTCAGCATAAATTCACTGCAAATAAAGGAACTTTCAGCATGCACTATTTTATAATTCATGACTGAAAGTCCCCTTTATTTGTAGCACTGGTAAAAACTTGTCTTTTTAAAATCATTGTATTACCTTAAAGTGACAGTAAAGCCTAGCGTTTTTGAAACGTTAGAATTTGTCATCACTTTAAGGTAATACAATGATTATAAAAAGACAAGAAAATAAACTCAGCTAAAAAATATATACAGGACATATATACGTGTGCCAATATAAAAAAACAACTTCAGGGATAAAGAGAATTTATGTTCAAAGAAAGATACCATGAGCTGTTTGGTCTCTTATGCCTCGAGATGTAATTCATATGATCTCCTCAGCTGACAGCTGTGATACCCCAGGGTTTCTGTCTTTTTATTTGTGCATTTTAATGTTTTGCCCAGTATACAAAATATATACATTTTTGCCCATTTCAAATGCAAATAGTGTAAAAAAAAAAACTTGAGATAATTGATATCAAAGAAAACGTGATGCAGAAAAGTTGCTATTGAGGATATCCGATTTCTTCAAATTCCAAAATGGGGGAGGTGGATAGTTGGAAGATGAACCAGATTTATGCAATCTGATACTAGTGGTGAAAATTAATAATGTAAAAATGGAATTTCCGGGGCACAGACTTATAAACTCCTTGACGTCGTTTTCGCTGACACACCAGGGTTTGAAACAAAAAAATAAAAGGATAAATTGAGATGTTCCTTAAAACACACAGACATTTGGAATTTATGATGTTAAGCTATACTTTCTCGTCTGACAAAGTACAGCAGCAAAATTACCACCAATAAAGTTATTATAAGGATAACAGTTCTCTCATAATAAATGTATTTCTACTGGAAGCACCTGAAACTGGGCTGAACGTGAAAGATTTTATCCATTGGAGTCATCACCATATACACTTCAACAAGGCTTGCAAATGTATTCTTAGAGAAAGGAGGTAACTTCTGTAATTTAGTACAACCTCTAGATTTGACATCTAATAATGTGAGCCTCCACAATATAATGTATAATCTGTAATGAAATGGCAATAAGATCAGTTCAACTTTTTTTTATCATTATTTAATTATACAGAGGAGAGGAGGAAAAATTATGCTGTATAGGAAAATAGTCTATGGCCATGTGGCAACTGAAAGGATAAATTTGTATATGAAATGAGTCGTGCGATTAACGTTGGTGATTGGATCTGCGGTGGGTTCTGCTTGGAACCCACGAAGTGCTCTGCGGATCCCAAGTGGCACTTCTACTGTGTTTAAAGGGACACTGAACCCAATTTTTTTCTTTCGTGATAAAGATAGAGCATGCAATTTTAAGCAACTTTCTAATTTACTCCTACTATCAAATTTTCTTCATTCTCTTGGTATCTTTATTTGAAAAGCAAGAATGTAAGTTTAGATGCCAGCCCATTTTTTGTGAACAACCTGGGTTGTCCTTGCTGATTGGACAGCACCAATAAACAAGTTCTGTCCATGGCCTGAACCAACAATTGGCTGGCTCCTTAGCTAAGATGCCTTCTTTTTCAAATAAAGATAGCAGGAGAAAGAAGAAAAATTGGTAATAAGAGTAAATTAGAAAGTTGCTTAAAATTGCATGCTCTATATCAGGGTTCTTCAAACCACGGGTCACGGTCCATTACTGGGTCGCAACACCGTTTTTACTGGGTCGCCAGCGTGCATATGTTATTACAAGCAGCAGTGCAGAGTTAAAAAAAAAAATTGCTGCCACATGACAGACAACAGCTTATCTGCAAGGCAATATTCGGTTTAGCGCTCACAGCGCTAACTCTGAGGTGGGCAGCAGGCTCTGAATCACTGTTATCTGGCAACCAGAGAGCTGCAGGAGGCATCACACTGTTTTTTTCCCTGCACAGCCCCTGCGC